>NC_061144.1:5930639-6239924 GCF_905220365.1 Vanessa cardui | reverse complement strand
TTCACGTCAGTCCACCCTTTGTTAAGATGATTTTTGGTCAGCAAACTTATGCACAAATAAACTAGCCGTTTGTTTAACTCTGAACTAAATTTAAATTTGATTATTGTTATGTAAAATGAAATATAAATTTCGTTGAAACTATTTATGAAATTTTGCCTTAAGTAGGGTATTTCTGTAGTTGAAAATTATAAGGTTTCATAGAGGCAAAACAGTGGTACTGTTGATGTAAAGTATGATTTTAGGAAACTTTTCTAATTTATTATTCTCATAATATTTAGGAATAGCATTTATTATCATTCCAATTTCTATAAGTAGTTCTTTAATAGCTTCAATCAGAACTGAACTTTTTATAATGTTGTTTTATAAACTTTACTTACTAAAATTATAATATTCAGCGCGATTATAATTTCATCTGATTTAAGTGATCGTAATATCTTGTCGTGTGATATTCCTCTATGATACGAACGACAATAAAGGCTCGTTACTTAAAGAAACTATTTCCCTGTTTCTGACAAAAAAAGTAATATGGAATAAGTATTTATTGTAATTTGTATTTCCGTCAGGCTGCTTGTTTAGTCTTTATGAAGTGTCAGTTTGTATTTAAGTATGAGAGAGTTAAAGAAGAGTGACTTCTCCTGGCACGGGAGCATACCGCACTCAAAAGGAGAAGTCAACCTTTGTAAAATGAGGTGTTATCTTACTGATGAAATAAATTATTTTTATTTATTTTATTATAATCTAAACAGTATATCTTCACCATAACCGATAATTGCAGGTTAAGACCCTTTTTACATATGCTTACTTAGTTTTCCTAATCTATCTCGTACTTGGCGATGAGGAACATGTATCTTAATGAAGTGACATTTGACTCCACGTATATTCCAACCTGCTTTAAGCAGCTAGCAGCAGCAGCATTAGATCCTAATTTTCCCCTTATAGGAAAAGACTTTAGCACAACAGCAAGGCATTAAGAGGGCGTTACGTTACATGCATGTATATATGGGTGATTATTTGATTTGGTGCAAATCCGGCAAAAAAATGAATTTTTCAGAGAATGTGTTTTTTCCTTACTAGGATTAAAATATAGAAAAAAATATGTAATTTATCCATTTCTTATTAAATTGCACCCATAAATTTACGAGTTATAGCCATTTCAAATTTTAAATGGAGATGGTAATGACTTATTGTCTGAGGGTAATGATAGAAGCAAGGAAGGCAGTGATTAGTAAAAACTGGTAATGATTTTAATCACGAAATATATTGAAATTCCTTGTTAAACTAAATTTCATAAAGAAAAACACATGTATTTATCAAAATAATAATTTTTATTCCAAACTTCTTATTTTTCGTATTTAGAAAATCGTACACAAAATTATTAATCAAAAAAGAAAATTTTGTATGTGTATCACCTAGCACTTGACACAAAACTTTATAATCAAATAACATGATATTAAAGGGAAAAATCTCAAAAAACAAAGGCAGTGTCATAAATTTTAAAGAAAACTTTGTATTCGCATTGCTTCGCACTTAAAACAAAATCCTATAATCATACATATAACATGAGATCAAAAGAAAATATCTAAAAAATTAAACGCAGTCTCATATTTTTGGACTGAAAAACTTATTCTAATGTAATTAAAAACAAAACTTTATAATTATGTGCGTTGACTAGCACTTGAAACAAAACGTTATATTCAAATAATTAACATAACATAAAATCTTCTGTAAAAAATCAAAGCAGTCTCATCTTCTCGGAGTGATAAACTATTCTAATGTAAATCTTCATTTGTGCACTAATATCACAAGAACAGGAACTAAAAATGTATTTAACTCTAATGTCCACTTGATCATAACCATTAACAGCCTCATGATTCTTATTTGTATTTAAATCAACTTTCGAAACCTTAAAACTAAACTTTCACAGCACCTATAATTTCTAAAACAAGTAAATTTCTGAATAGAGTTAGGCGACAACAATTTAAACCTTAGGTTATTTGTTTAATTGGTATTAAAATAAGTAATACCCTAGTCTTTTTTCTCTGCTTTCAAAAAATGTCTAAATCGTCATCCGATGACTGAACATGTTCTTTGCTCTCTTCCATAGTTTTCTTCTCTTCAATACTATTTCCTCTACATGTACTCTTTGTCTTTTCCTTATTTTGATTAAACTCGTGTAAAGTTGTTTCAGTTCCTGTAGGCTTTATAAATTTTTTGAAATTTGACTGAAAACTCGGATTTATCTTGTTTGACGCTTGTTTTCCATAAAAAACAGTGTTAGACCAATCTAATCGGACATCTGAGAGAATTGTTACTTTCCGCGAATGGGAGATTCCCTGATTGACTTCATTAGCAACTAGATTGGACTCTTTGACAGATCTTACATCAGCTTGTTCTGTTGTTTCCTTCAAAACAGTTTCGAAAGCGTTGTCTGCTCGCTTTGGTGAGTTAGTGATTTCATCTAGAAGCTCAGGGGTCGTATTAGTGTCAATGAATTCTTGCAACAACTGTTTTTGCTCACAGGCGACGTTTTCTTCAGGTACGTCCATAAATCCCAAATGGTAGCCATGATTACACTCAATACCATTTGGACAAAAGAAACAGCTCAGTTTACGAAACGTCATCCTTAAACTGTTGCTCGACCATAATATTTGATGCACTGACATTGTGCCTTTGAATGAAGATATTTTATCTGAGGTATTTCTATCTTCTATATCTTTTCTTGTAACTAAACGCATTTCTACGCTTCTTATCTTTTCTTTCATAACCCTCCAGAATACTTCTAATGTGCCAATGTCTCTTCCAAAACGCACGGTGCTATCTGCTGTTCTTTTTATGACAGCACCGATTCCGTCTGGGGCTCCTTTACCGTGGCCGCATTCCATGTAGTTCCATGTTATAGATTTCAAGTCCGGATAATAATGCTGCAATTGGCAATAGAAAATCTTGCGATTCCGGTACTGGCTTGAAGGGCTGTCAGTAAGGAAATGCAGCGTATCGACAAATAGAATGCTTTTAGCATGTTCTATTATAGGCATAATATGTGCCCCTACAGATTCTGCATCGTGTCTGGTACATTCACTCAGAGTGCACATGCTGAATGTTTTTTGTATTCCAGTTTCGGGATCCAAATAATAAACAACGGAAGTATGTAGGCTAATTTGTTCGGGACTGCTGCCAAAGTGGCGACTTTGCACTTCTTCGTGAAATTTTGTCATGTAGTTTTCGGAAAAATCCATGTGAATCAAAATTTCATTAGATGTTAATGATTTTTTCAGGTCATTGATATTTTTGTATTGCTGAACAATATTTAAACTGTGTTGGAAATATTTGGGAAGCGAATCTTTAAGCTTTTTTATCAAAACCAATGGTAAGTCGTTCAATTCCATTTTTGTAGTCTTTATTGTAGATTTTTCTTGTCCGTGTACTGTGTATTTTTCAGTTTTTTTCCCCCATTGATAGTATTTAAGAGGTTTGTCATTTTTGAATTCTGCATACTCAATTACTTTGTTTTTACAAATGTTACAGCGTCTGTTCAAACAATTTTCTTTTCGTACATCGCAACAAAGACTTCGTAGTAACGAAGATCCGTTAGTCTCTTTTATAATTTTGCTTTGGTTCAGACACTTAATCAATAAATCCATATTGACGTGTACTATACACATACATGTGTTTCGGTCTGATTCCTTTGGGTACACTATCCAAAATGGTCGATTTTTACAAAATGTCGAATACGATACTTGGTTTGTGTGAGTAGCATTATATATTTTATGAAGATTTAACAAACTGTCATTGAGATAACGTTTTTGTTTTGTAATACCGTTACGTTTGATCCATTCTTTTTTATCTGCTGCAATTCGACTGTTGCTGTCTTCTTCATAAAAGTCTATAATTTCTTGGTATTTTTCATTTTCCACCTTGTCCTCAGTTTCAACTTCTTTTCTGTTTCTTACAGTAAACGAGTTTGTCTCAGACAGCAGTTTGTGTTTTTTTAAGCTTTCTTTATCTACAACAATGATGTCACTAAACTTCCTTTTGTCTTTCTTTTTCAACGATTCAAATCCTTTTTTCAATTGTCTTGTCATCACTTCTCTGAATAACAGCTTCTTTTTCACTTCTTTTTTTTTATCCTCATCAACATTTGAGATCAAACTTTCAACTTTTTGCTCCGTAGATGGAATTTGTTTACGTAACTTTTCATTCCTTTTAATAGTTCTTTCTAAATATTTTTTTAATGCAGCTTTCTCCTTCATATGTTTTTCTATTTCTTTTTTCATTACTCCAATTTGCTTCCCATAATTGTATCGAATTTTTCGTATGTATCTGTCTTTCTTAATACAATTCACACATTTGTCAATCATTTTCTGCTCTCCATTTTTAGGAATCTTTTCTTCTATAAAAGATGACGATGGTCCTTCCAAAGGATCAACTTCACTATCTCTTAAGGGTTCATTTCTCACACTTCTTGTATCTTCTTCATCACTAGTTGGGGGAGAATTGTCAACAAGCATTTGTTGTACAGCTCTAGCTTGTTTTTTCTTTTCTACGTAGCGTTGGCGGTTCTCCTTCCATTTCTTTCTTTGTTGTCTTTGTTGTCTTGGCGTTAAATCTTTGATACTCTTTAGTTTTTTCTGCTCTTTGCGTTTGAGGTACCTTAATCTTTCCTTTTCTTTCTGAATTGCATATTTTTCTGGATCATTTTTAATTTCCTGATATTTCTCTTTCTTGTGAAGTCTTTGCTGAGCTAGCTTTTCTTCACGGCTTTTCTTTTTCTTTTCTTTCGCCATTGCAAACCTGAAAACATTTTTGATACAGTGAACAAATAAATACACATATACAAATTAGAAGGTTTTAAAGTCTTTTTATGTCATATTTCGTATCTAACCATAATGAAAATTAAAAATATTGATTTCTAAGTAGGAATTTTACCATTCTCTTTTAGAAAGTCAAATCTAGTCATTTATCAGAATTTGCCACATTCACTATATATATAGGTAAAAAATTAAAAACAAATAATAACAATTAATCAGAACAAATAAATAATAATAACCCATGAATAACAGAAATTTCTCATTTTTTACCATTACCCTCAGATTGTGATCATTACCATCTTTTTAAATGCTGATGGTAAATGAAGGTAATGATGCTGAAGGTAATGACATTTTGGCGCAATCTGACCGATACCTGCTTCATTTCAAACGATATAGGTATTAAATATGTGACATCTTAAACAGCACCCAATTAGCTATTTCGTAAGGAAGAAACTAAAAACCTAAACTCATTACTTACCTTAGACTGGCGGTGAAGGTAAAGATAGTGAACTTGTGACAAACGGGAATCACACAAATAAATTACGATTTTTTTTCTAAACCGAGCGCGCGGTTGTCCTGTTTCACGCCTGCGGCTGAACTGAGCGTCGCGAGTGAGCGAGGGGGCCGGGGCGGGGCAGGATAGGTTTATGCACGCATGAGATATTGTCTTTTCAATTATAGCGGAAGGTAAGGATCAAAATTTTTTGACAAAGTTAAAATTCATATTTTTTTTATGAAGATTGACATTTGTATTTCTGAAACTTCCGGTATTTACTCGTAGTTATGTATTATTTCATCATTTAGGCATTATTAGTGGGTAGAATTACGCGTTACCAAAATATCAGACGACGTTCTTGAATAAACGCACTTGGGACACGGCAGGTAGTGATTTTTGAACCGATAAAAACGTTATAAATTGAAATTCTTATGAGTTTAACGTTGTATTTTTAGTGCAACACTTAGAATTCTCCATAAGAGACAACATGGCTTCACATAAGGCGTGCTATAGTTATTAGCTTTTAAGTTATCGCCTTGGACACGTGATTTGCACGAAATCAGAGAACCACCCATATATAAGAGAACATCACATACATTACTCTGATCCCAATGTAAGTAGCTGAAGCACTTGTGTTATGGAAATCAGAAGTAACGACGGTACCACTATTATTTTATTAAAATATGATTTTTATTGCTGAGTTGCCTTCACATAAATGTTACTTCATAAATGTCGCATACATTATACTAAATATAAGATCTTGTAAGTAACACAAAGCCGAAATATCATCGCCCATTTTGCTTTCTACACGATAATTGGTTCATAGTAATAATTATGAACCAATTCTCTTCTATAAAAAGAAAAAACTGAAATAAATGCACAACACTAGAACATAATGCAATAAATATAAAGCTACAAAATGTTATCATTTGTAAAAGAATTCTAAAGCAAGTGTTTGAAGCCAGCATGCAACACGCGATGTATGTAGCGTGTACTTTAAAATTCTTACAAGACATGCCATTCTTCTTACTTTTAACATTACAAATCTTAAGTAAAAATCTTTATTAAGTATCATTTTTGGTAAAATTTTATCACTTGTATTTTTAAAACGAAGCTGACAGAGAGACAACGGATAAGAGTGAATTGTTTTAAAATATAATATTTGACGACCTCCGTGGTCGAATAGTGTGCACAACGGTTTTCATGAGTATGCCACTCCGAGTTCCCGGGTACGATTCCCGACGGAGTCCAGGTAAAAATGGTTCATTAGTTTTCGTTACTTCTGATTATCTATAACACAAGTGATTTATCGAATTACATTGGGATCAGAGTAATGTATGAGATTTTATGCAATATTTTTTTATGTATGAATATTAAATGACGTAGTTACTTCTGTCAGGAATTATTGACTAACGTTTAAAATATTTTTACATGCTTTCCGTGCATGGAAGTATAAACACAGGCAACTTGGAGTTGAGAACATCCTGATAAAATAAATAATTCACTGTTTATTGGCCTGACATAGGATAAAAGACCACCATACCCAGCTTACCAGTATACCAATCTAGCAATTAATACACATAGTACAAAAATGGAAGAAATAAAGTAACACTATTTCCCATAGCTGGGCTATGATCTTGTCTTTTTTTGATGAGAAATTTTGGAGCTTATTTCACCACCCTGCTCCATTGGAACCCGGCAAACACGTCAATACAGACAATACATATTTATGAACACAAAACCCGACTTACACTTGTCGACAAACACAAATTACGAGCTCGATTAATCTTCAAATAATTTTATCCAAAAACTGTATAAAAAAAACATACCATATATTTATATGATATATATTTTTTAACAATCCAAAAATCACATTTAATTACCACTACAGAGAACAACCCATAAAAATTGGTCTCGCTATCAATTTCTGGAGTTTTACCCGACCATAATGAACCACAAAAATTAAAACGTATTATTTTAAAATCCTTAAATTGGTTTGTATGCAAATACATTTCGCAGGCCACGGGACGCGGGGATTGGTTATTGATGAATTTGCGGCTGTTACGTTCACCTGCCATGTCTATAAATTTATATTTAGCTATTTCATGTCACTGTTTCTATTGGATTAAACAAAAATGTAAATGAAATTGTTCATGAAATATCGCCTGATATTGACTCAAACCTTTCAATCAAAAATTTATTTTAATCCAATTTTTACATTTTAACGAACGGAATAAAATACTGGGCTTGTTTAAGGGTTTCCTTTATGGGAATTTATTTATAGCCGACTTCTAATCTGTTATCTTGTAATACTACTAGTAGTTTAAGGGTGTTGGTTGTCATGTGTCAGGCAAAAAACTAGCCAAGTAGCAAAGTAGTTATGTCCTTTTTATGAGTTCAAGTTTGTTCAAATTTCATTCAGCTGTTTAGTTGCGAAAAAGCGACAGACAGACAGACCTACTAAAGAATATGTAGTCATTGGTCTTCTTACTAAAAATAAGGTCAGAGATTTCAAAGTGCTTCGTACCAAGTCTGTGTGTGTTTTCAAAAGCAAACAAAACAAAAGCAATCTCGGTAAATTTATCTTCCTACTTTATTCCTGGTGTTTATCTTGTGATAGACACGTGTCAATCAACAAGTAAATATAGTAACTTTTGTAGTACGAACTTTAACTTCTAACAAATTAATGATATAAAAAAGTATTTAAAAAAAAAAAGTTTTATATGCTTATATTCGAATAGAATGCTGCTGAGCATTAAATTTCTCATCTGCGCCATTTTGGGTGAAGAATTAGATCATGCTTACCATAAATATGCACTGTCATCAAAATTGTACCAACTGATGCAAAATTTCATCTACTCAAAATATTTTTTTTAAATATGAATTCGTGGTTTTAATTCAGCTTGCCAGATTCGACCTAAACGAAAAAATATTGCATGTAAAATAAAGGTTGTAATAATAAAAACAAAACATTTTTGAAGAACACTACGTCACAGCTGACTTGGTCTAAGCCAAAAATATTTGATCAACAATCACAATTCATGTTCGAATTCCTACGCCTCTCAACAATTGTGGGTGTGTCGAGTGGATGTCACAACTGAACAATCCTACGTGTGTACAGACCATCTCAAAATTTTGATGACAAAGCTATTGTGAGATTTATGACTTTTTTTAATATAGTCTACTTAATTGTAAGTTATAGTTACGATCAAGCATAAAGTCGAAACTTCAGTGTTGCAACGATTTGCGTCAGATATATAATGTGTTTTATTTTCACAAAACATTACAACAAAAACAGCCTGTCAATTCCCCAGTGCCGAGCTAAGGTCTCCTCTCTCTTTGAGGGGAAGATTTGTGATTTGGATGTGGAACATAATCCACTACGCTGTTCCAATGCGGGTTGGTGGAATACACATGTGGCAGAATTTCTATGAAATTAAACAAATGCAGATTCCCTCACGATGTTTTCCTTCACCGCCGAGCACGATGAATTATAAATACAAATTAAGCATATGAATATTCAAAATTGCTTGCCTGGGTTTCACCCCGCAATTATCGGTTACATCACGCGTTCTAACCACAGCCATCGCGGTTCTTCTCGGCTCAGCTTCCGACAAAACATCAGAATGTAAATACAAAACAGTTTCTTGTATTAATAGAGTTTTAAAATTCATGTATTGTAGTAAATATCTATTCTCCTCCCCCATGATTCACTTGTGCGCGTTCAAGACGAATCGAAGCAACCGGGGATACGACTATATGCGCGGGCGTTTAAATATGATAAGTCTATTAGCGAGTTAAGATATCGTTATTTAGAAAAGATATGAATTTATGTTTTTCACGGATGTGTATTTTTTGTATTATAATGCATAACAGTATCGAATACTCATTTTAGGCAAAAATCATGTTACGACTTCTTGCGTGGAGGGTGTCGATATATTAATACAACTGCTACATGTGATTTATTCAATAAATTTGTTTCCCATAGAACAGCATTTCGTATTGACATCTGTTTGTTGCTCTTTCACTGCCAAACTGAACAGAATTTGGTAAAAAAAAAATTCTTAGAAGCTAGCCTTAATCTCAAAATCGTAGGTGTTTTTATACTTAACCGTTGATTTCCAATCCTAAAACGCGTGAGAAGCCGCGGGCGACAACTACACACAAGTACACAAATAAAAAGATTTTGTGTTTCAATTATTTATTCATACATTTTTGTGGTTTTGAATACAAAAACTATCAATAATGCATACCTTGTATCGAAACGTACTCATATTTATGAGGCTAACTGTACAAGTTCCAAAGAATGCTTAAATAATTATTATTATTTCAACATAAGTCTCTTCTCATAAATATCTATATTTACTTTCTATATGAGAGCTGAGCTTATAACTTTGTATGTTATAAGTATATATATCAAATTAGCTGCGCCCGCAACTTCGTATGTTTTTGTTCTAGCCTAAGTAACTTTATGTCAATGAAAGTCCCACCAAAATAAGTCCAATCGTGCCAAAGATTAGCCGGAACAAACAGACAGACACAAAGACAATGCTTTTAGTAAAAATCGGTTATTTTAATATAATTCAAACAGACCATTTTATTACAATCGTTTGTATAGAAAAAAATGTATATATATATTATTAACATCATCTGCCGTGAAACCTATGCATTACAAACTCCTTCAAACAAGAGCACACCAAAGGACTAGACATCACGTCTGTGGAGCTCCTATATTTCCACGACGGGGTAAATTAAAAAACAATGCTTATTGTCAAGGCATATAATTAGAAAAACAAAAAAAACGAATCTATCGTTTTTTTTTTATTAAAAGAACATTGCTCCACTATAGTAGCTATCTACTTATAAATAGGATTAAACTTATATGCAAGACCTTATTTTTATGGACTTGAAGGGAATGGTGCTCTCCCTGTAGGGCATGTGTTTCGTTCTGTTTCCATGACAACGCATAAACAATAACCTCAACGGGGACTTGCAGCTAGTATTCTTGCCACAAATCCACGCGATCAAGATTTATATAGTAACAATTTTTAATTCACAATTGTACTTTTGAACTGCATGTTAACAATTCTTATGTAAATAGAAATACAGTTATTACTCTTGTAGTGTACACAAATCCATAATAACGTATTAAAAAATGTGAGATTTTTATTTTTATGTATATAAATATATATTATCTGTGTAGTTATGCATCTGTCATCTGAGTGACACGTATCACAAAAGCGCGGGAAAAAACAAAAGATGTTGTATAAAAACAGGCGCGCGGTGAAGACGCTGTGTGCACAGGAGCTGGTACTTAAATATAATATCTATTTAATCTAATTGGTAAATCGTTCTTACATGTGAATATAACTGCCACAAGATTAATATAAATTTTTAAATTAAAGTTATAAGCGTGTTTGAGACAAGTCGATAGCGTTACATAAATATTCGTATCGTTTTATCATCTATTTGAAATAAAAACGAATTCTCGTTTAACTAGCGAACAGTGAAATGTAACATTATGAACGCTAAAATCTCTCTGACAAATATATTGCTTGTGATTTATACGAATTTGAAAATGCATTCACTGCTTTGATTATTTTATTTACAAAAAAAAGCGTATACGAAAATGAAAAGTAATACTTTTAAATAAACATTATTATTTTAATTATTATGGTCTTGAGATGTGCATAGAATCGAGATGGCCCAGTGGTTAGAACGCGTGCATCTTAACCGATGATTGCGGGTTCAAACCCAGGCAAGCACCATTGATTCATGTGCTTAATTTGTCTTTATAATTCATCTCGTGCTCGGCGGTGAAGGAAAACATCGTGAGGAAACCTGCGTGTGATAAATTTCATTGAAATTCTGCTACATGTGTATTCCAAACCTTCTCCTCAAAGGGAGAGGAGACCTTTAGTGGGAATTTACAGGCTGTTGTTGTATGTGCATATACACAAAACGCGCATACACCTAACACACAAACATGGGTGCTTGCATGGGTTTGAACCCCCAATCATCGGTTAAGATGCACGCGTTCTAACAACTGGGCCATCTCGACTCTTATAATTTATTTGATTACAAGGAGCGAAAATTGACAAAGGTTTCAATTTTATTACGTCATTGCATTCTCTTATTGCGATTCACACAAACAAGCTGAATAGGAATGTAGGAACGCTCGGTCCAATGAAATCTTTTCACAAAGTGAAGTATAGAAGTGTAGAAATCGATCGATTGAAACAATCAACTCCCTTTATATATAAAATGCGATCCATATTAAAGAATTAATCCAACTTTGAACATGAATTACAAATATTTAAATAAATATTTCTCAATACTAGTTGTCGCCCGCGAGTTTGCTTCTGTTTGGTACAAATGTGTCCTCACCTGAGTTTAAGGTTGCTTCATATAAAATTGTATCATTTCAAGTGGTTTTGCAGACAGTTACTTTCACATGATATTAGTATAGAAAATAATGTCATTTAATTAGAGGAAAGTAACTTTTTCGCTGAAGCTTGTAGAGTGACGAAGTAGCTAATAAGTATACAGGTATATTTTGATTTTGAATTTTCTTCTTGTAATCATTTTTGAAAGAATAAATGCTGTCTTTTGTCTTTTTTAAGTTCGCAATCGCAAATTATTTTCCATTTATTTAAGTTATTTTAAAAAACTATTCCTATATCCTTGTGAACTCTTTCACGCTGATAGTGGTACATTATTTTACTTTTTGAATAGATAAAAATACTGTCATTATCTTTATGTTTTGGTTACGAAAACATACAAATCAGCTACCTCACCGTAAGTGGTCACCACCGCCACAATTTGCCAACCTTGGGAACAAAGATTACCAAGGTCCCTTCTCCTGTAGTTTCAGTTTATTCAAACCTAATTCTACCAATACTAAGAATCGCTGTTTGACGGTAGAATAAAATTAGAGTGGGTGGTACTTACCCTGACGGTTTTTGTACAAAGTTTAATACTTGAAAAAGAATTACCTTGATCTAGAAATTTTAATCAAAATCTTGATATAGATAAGTATTAAACTCGCTTATTGATTCTTAAAAATACTACCACTTTTTTGGGAAAAATGTAATCAATATCTTTATCAACAATTTTGTTTTCAAAAAAATATACTCGCATTTTTTTATCGTCTTGGTCGTTTAATTTCCAAACTATCATATAAAAAGTTACTAGTTTGATAATATATTTGAATAACAGAAATTTTATACAAAAATCTTAAAATTTTCGGTTGAACTATTTTGTGCGTTTTTATTGTAGAATCGTATAAGTACCATACAAAATAATTAGTGACCCAGCACTTCAACAACGAGTAAGGAGAAATCTTTCAAAATTTTGAACAGCACAAGTGAATATAAATATATATGAGCATAGCCAATGAAAACAAACATACATTGGAATCAACGGCAGGGAAAAAATAGTGTTCTGAATTTAATTAATAGTTTTAACTTCGTTATTTCAATTTAAAAGCAAAACATAAACACTACGGATTTTATTATCGACACAAACGGAAAATACTAAATAAATTTTGCTTTGCAAACGGTACTTAGTTCAGTAAGTGTTTCAGTACTTTTCAATAAAAAATAATTAAATAAAACCTATTTATTTCATTGATATTTTTTTAATCCATACTAATATTATACTTTTACTATTTTATTACTGTTTGTCTGTCTGTCTCGCCTTCAACTACTGGTCCGATTTAAATGAAATTTGGTACAAAAATAGTCTGGAGCCTGCGAAAGGACATAGGCTACTTTTTAATTAGAAAAAAGTGTTGTAAACAATGAGGTACATCAATGTAATATTTTAAGTTAATTTGTAAATATATTCATATTTTTTACGCGAGCAATGTTGAGGGTAACAGCTACATAGTAACAAATAAAACACGTACGTATTTTAAAAACAGAATATCACCATATATTCCAAAGATAGTCTGGAAGAGATTTGTACATATGTATGTATTTATCTAACCGTAACATAAAGCATATTTATATTCTTATGTTACCTGTAAAGCTGTATGGTCTCCAGCGCATCTCAGAGTGTGAGGTAGATCGCACGAGCACTCGGCAGAGGGCCGTGCACTCAATTCAGGACAATGCCACTCTGACACTGCGTGTGTTACCGCGCACAGTATTGACAGCGCGCCCATTAGCCACATTCTGTAACAAAAATTTACAAAAAATCTCAGTACAATACTCAAATTACGCAAGATCTGAGAATGAAACTTTGAGTTCAACTTCATACGAACAAAAATGAGTTGATCGTACAAAAAAAATATAAGCAATAATAATTATGTAATCTTTTTTTATATTTATTTCATAAAACATTAATTTTTATAATAATGACGAAGTTAGTTATAAATGATAGTATATCCGTATTATTTAAATGAAATCTACTGAATATGAATAAATCTTAAAAATATGACTTTAAATTGATTTTTAAGCATTAATTAGGGGAATATGTTATAACTATGTATAACAACTTCACGCTTAAACAGCTGAGCCAATTTTTGTGAAATTTGGTATGGAGATATTTAGAGTTTCCTGTAAAGCCGTAGGTTCAGTTAGAATAATTATAATAGTAATATGTCAAGTTCTTGTATTAAGTAACTGCTTAACTTCCAAGCTATGACTTATAAGCTATTACATGGGTAAGTTTAAACCAGATTATAAGCATGTTCCTAAATCGTACTCATATATAATAGCATATATAGTAATCTGTTGAAATGAGCTGTTTAAGAAGATAAATGTATCTCTCTTATTCTATGGTAGATCATCATTTTTTTTTATTCACGTTAAAACCTCTATATTCAAGGTATTGCCTATTAGAATCGAGGTATTAATTAAAAAAAAAAATTATACACGAAAATAAACTTTTTTTTTAATAAGTCGCCGACCTGGCCCGGTTGTTATAACGTGTACATCTTAACCGATGAATGCAGGTTCAAACCCGGGCAAGCACCACTTATTTTTCATTTATATCTTCGTGTGCTTTTATTTTTTGTAATTCATCTCGAACTCGACGGTAAAAGAAAACATTGTGAGGAAACCTGCACGTGTCATATTTCAACGAAATTTTGCCACATGTGAATCCACCAACCCGCATTGGAACAGCGTGGTGGAATATGCTCCTAACCTTCTCTTCAAAATGGAAGGAGGCCTTTTCCCAGCAGCGGGAAATTTACAGACTGCTACTATTATATTTTATTATTATTTAATAAGTCCATTTATATAATATCTTATTATAATCATAATACGCCTAAAATGATACATAATGAAAAGCACAATCGATATTCGCCGCCAGTATAAATCAGAGAGAACAAACGAAAATGAAATAAGAAAGATCTCAAAAGGTAATTTCTTCGTATCCAGAGGTACTTGAGAGAGAATTGCTACAGCTATGCGTGTGGCTGCGACATAATGGCGCATTTCCACTGACTGACGGCCGGACGGGACTCGTGCTCGCCAAGTTATAGGCGAATGCGAATAAAAATTTCCTAGAGAAAACTGAACGTGCAATAATGGCATTATATAAAAATGTTCTTTAGAATAATACAGTTTTTAAAAGCGTACTTACTACTTCATATATAGTCATATTAATATTCAAAATAGAATTTACTTTTTATTTATTTTTATATTTTTTTAAGAACGATTAATAAATCTAGCCACACTACAATATATTGTTTTTTGTAAAAAAATATTCAAAATTAAATAAAAGTAATTTTTTTTTTTTTTTTAATTTTAACTATCGTTTGCAGTTGAACTTTGAATAAGATTGTAAAAATAGTTAAAAATATTTAACGTCCAACATTGCCTCAGATTAACAGAAGGTCAATTTAGTTTTTATTTAGAAAATCGGAATTTCTCACTATCTTAACTAGAAACGAGCGTTTTCATCTTTATTTCAGAAATTACTTCTAAATAAGACGTTACTTACGTCCTAATATTATAATTACGTAAAATTAATTTCTATCTCCTTTTTATTATTGAGGAATTCTCGAAAAGATGGTTAGCCACCATATACCTACCACCTAAGTCAGAATTGCCATCAAACGAACGAAACAATCGCAACAATAATAACTCTAAACATTTATGAATAACAAGCTATTCGTTCCGACTTCGTACGGAAAAAAAATCAGACTAGGCAATGATACTTATTTTATTTATTTATTATAAAAGTTATAACATCGACTTATAACTAAGTACTTAAAATTAATATTTGGTATAGGTTACATGTGTGGTCGCAGAAGGAAGCCGCGGAGCGGGAGCGGGAGGATGCCGCTGCAGACCCGCTCCGCCGACCGGGGAGGAGGAAAAGGCGCTACGCGCACCTTCTCCCCCCACCTCAATAGGCACCGCAGGGAAAAGAGGGGGTCTCAGTACCGAGAATCCCCCCTAGGTGTTGGAGGCCAGCATAGCCGGGTCGACCGTCAGGGCGTCACGGTAGCATGCGTAAGCAATCCCGTGGCGCCCGCCGAAAGACGGAGAGGGTACCGCTGGTTTTTTAGTGGGTAAACCCGGTGGTCCTGGGTGCACTCGGCGTCCAGGAAACCGGGGTGTCCCCCCCCCCCCATCCATCACGTGGGGGAAGCGCGTAAAGCGTTTTTCCAGCGAAAAAAAAAAAAGGTTACATGTTTGGTGGGAAGGTCCAGTGGTTAGAACGCGTGCATCTTAATCGATGATTGCGTTTTCAAATGCATATGTGTGACTTGTGTTTATAGTTCATCTCGTGCTCAGCGGTGAAGGGAAACATCGTTAGGAAACCTACATGTGTCTAATTTTCTCGAAATTCTGCCACATTACACTACTGCATTCTACCAACCCTGATTAAAACAGCGTGGTGGAATATGTTCCTTAATGGAAGAGGAGGCCTTATCCCAGCAATGGGAAATTTACAGGCTGTTACTATAGGTAACATTCAAGGTGATACATCTTTATAGGTGTAAACATTGAAATTACATTAAATATAGATTACATTATTACTATTTGTTTTGTTATATGTTGTAAACAGTATATGGATGCTGATATCTTATCGTTTAATACCTAGAACTGCATTAGGCCGATACGATGGGAACAACTCTAACAGGACTATTAGGTGGTTGATGGACGGTCGTTGGCCCATATCTCAAATAGATTGAATCAGCGCAAAGCACCTTGAGAAAATGGACATTAGGACAATTTGGATATCATTTGAAAACAAAAACCATAAAGCAATATAAATATAATATAATACAATATATAAAATTTGAACTTATTTTTATTGAAAATATTTAAAAAAAGTGATTTATGGTTATTTTTTGATGATTACAAAAAATATTTCTGGTTATATTTTTTTATATTTATTTATATAAATGAGACACCCATATATTAAGACATAAATTTCTATTAATTTACAAAATAAGACCATACATATAAGGCTATAAATTTTCGGTGATTACTTTCATAAAACTAAAATATAATAGATATTAAGTTTCAATGCTACATAATTCTCGTAGTTTTCGTATTAAATAAGAGTACGTAAAGACTATATTTACATAAAAAAAATTGTAAATTTTTTTCTGATTCGAATATAATACGAAAACAGAAAATAAAATTTATTTTAGATTAATTTCAATCTGTCTGGAATCGGTAAAGTAAATATTCGTGTATCGATTTCAAATCCAATAGTTTTACATTCTTTTGGACTTTTAGGGTTTGATTTCGTTACGAAATAAAATGGGAATATATTAGAAAATATAATCAATCCAATATAAAACTATCAAGCAAACACATCGTCAGAAAATCACAACGTTATTCAATCAAAAAAAAATTTTAAATGTTATTTTCAAACGTACTAAAATTTAAAATGTCAGCAGAGGTGAGATAATATTCAAATTAATCGCTTTCTAAGGACACGCTTAAGCTTTTGAGCGACCAATTGAAATTGACCTTTAAATTTTAAATTTTCTCAAAAAAATTCAAAACAAACGACGCGATATGAAGATCGCATTACTTTGGTTTATTTCGGACCCTTAACGATACATCACTGAGAGTTAATGCCCCTGACATTTACCACGCTTAATAAGAGTTTCAACAACAAACATTGTTTCAAATCCATTTTCATTTTCATTATTGTTGAGAATTATAAAGGCTTTGTAAAAATGTGGAGCCCTTTGTATCGTGAGGTTTTGTTTATGAAGTGAGGTTCTGAAATATTAATTTGAGAGAAGAGTGTTTTATTCTACGCCATTTCTCTTACATCAACATTTTGCAATGTTGTTACATATATATAATTTTTTTTGGATTAGAATATATTTAATATTTAAAAAATTATGATTAAATATTTTTATCTAGTTTTTTAGCTCTGATTTGAGAGTTGAATTACAACCGCTATGTATAGATGATTCATTCGAAAAGTTCATTTACGAAACATTATAAAAAATATGCATTTGTGATAAAAAAAAAAAACAAATTCAAACCTGTATGTAATAAGTTTTCAAACTTTATATGTAACTTAAATAAATTTAAGTTCAGGTCCCATCATCAAATTCTTTTAACGATATGTTCATAAGACCTTTTTTGTTATACAGGTTTTACCCTAGTAGTATCCTCCTTTCTTTCTCGTCCTCAAAACCCAATCCTAATAGTGATAGGTTTTTATTAGACATACGCTTTGCGCCGCTAAAGTAACTCTGTCTATCTGCTGTCACTCTTTCACGACCAAACCGCTGAACCGAATTTGATGAAATTTTGTATGAAGCAAACTTGATCTTTAAAAATTGACATAGGCATTTTTTGCTCAATATATGAGCAATCAACTCCCTAAAACGCGAGCAAAGCTGTGGGCGACTAATAGTTTTGCTGTATGGAGGTAAGCATACTTGATAATATAGTAGATATTTAACATAGAAGTAATAATATTTTTATAACGATACGACACAACGCAAACGTAAAATAAAACGACGATGAAACACTTAAATGTTGGAAAATTCCAGAACAAAATCGCATAAAACAAAACATATATCTAATGGTTAGGTGTTGCCATTGCATAGCTGTACGAGTCTCCTAACGCCGTTTAAAAAACTGCGAGTCTTTACGCTGAAATCGCAGCCATAAATGATCCCGGGAACAGGGGTTTAGGCGATAGCAAACGCGCACTATACTTTTGTCTGAAGTGTTCTTTAAAGGCCATTGTGCATTCAATCGGTATCGTAAATAAAAAGAATACGTTAAAATTCCATTTTCAAAAAAAAAACGGGCGCTTAAGTCTATTTATCTTTAGTACAATGTGTTATGTTTTTTCACGGATTTTACTAAGACAATCGTTTTCTATTGTGATCCACTTAATTAAAATTGTCACTGTTTAATTTAATGCGAAAAATCATAGTGATAATGCTATTCATTCTTTATATATAATAATATTAAAATTTTATATGGAGATTTTCCGTTAAATGATATCTTGCTAGACTTTAAAGTAATAAATGGCAAATAAAAAAGTTTGTCCGATTTATGCTAAGACCAACTGCCACCCCTTTAAGTGTTTCGAAAGAAAATAAAACAGTTTTAAACATAAATCTCTACTCTCGGCACCAAAAACATTCCTCCTGACGTTTTGGTTTTGCCATTTATTGAGTTTCATATATATTTCATTATTAAGTTTTAAATCGTCGTACGACGATCGTATTACGACGATTTACGACATAGCGACATATACCTACTAATAATATAAATGTGAAAGTAACTGTGTTTTTTTGTCTGTCTGTTGCTCATTCACGACCAAACTAATGAAGCGAGTTTGAATTATTTTTGTAAAAAGCAAACTTGAACTCTAAAGAAAGGAGATAGGATACTTTTTTGCCTAACACATGATAACGAACCCCTAAAACGTGAGAGGGCGACATCTAGTAAACATATAAATGCTACAAATCTGTTATCTCTGCTATTTTTTTTAATAAACAATTCAAATACACTTATAAATAAATATTACATAGTACCTTCTTTGAGAGAATTGAATATTTCGCGATTCGTGTGTGCTTCCCCTTAAATGCGTGCGTTAGATGCGTGCAATACATAATTGAATAATTGACAGGGCCCCTGAGTCCTGAGTAACAGTTAGTTGCACTTGCATCTCCTGAGCAGACTATTGTTAAGGTAATATCTCTGTTCTTAATACTAGAAAATAAATATTAATATTAAGTTTAAATAATATGTAAACGGACTCGTTCAATAAATAAACAGAACAAACTTCAAAGGGATTTATTTTATACTTTTGTTTCTATATTTTTAAACGTTTTTAGCCAATCACGTTGTCGTATTTATGTAATTGATTTTCGAATAACCAATGAAAATCGGATAAAGGTATTTTTACTAGCATTATTCAAGCAATCAAGTATTAATATTAAGTTCAAATAATATTTAAACGGACGCGTTTGATAAATAAACATAACAATTTTCAAAGGGATTTATTTTATACTTTTGTTTCTATATTTTTAAACGTTTTTAGCCAATCACGTTGTCGTATTTATGTAATTGATTTTCGAATAACCAATGAAAATCCGATAAAAGTATTTTTATTAGCTATACAAAGACATAGTCTTATTTCTTTTCTTTTTTTGTACATTTACTTATTATTTCATGCTACTGGACCGTTTTGAAACCACACTAATACATACGATTATATTCGCTTACAAGCACTACCTGCGTACTAAATACTAGTTTCAGAGAATACGTTTTCATTCGTTATGCATAAAACAAAGCTTTTCGGTACTAATAAATCTACCCTATAGTAGACCCGCGTGTAAGTATTATATTCAAATTTATATAAATTTCGTTGTGCGTAACGATTAACTAAATTTTACTATTCGATGTTTTTTAAAGAACAAAAAAAATGTATGAATAGTCTAAATTTTTTTTCTAGTAACAAAATATGACAAATTTTATTATTGACTTTATTATAAAGAAAATATCTATTTTTTCATTTATAATATATTTTTGAATTTACCGTTTTTAACAGAAAAAAAAACTTTATTCATTTTGAATCCACACTTTGTATTTTTTTTAATAAAATAAAATTAAAAATTATAGAACAAACATGCAGTTTCCGCAGTACACAATTGTGTAATGCAGAAAGTAATATGCAACATAACTGGATATTGACATCAAAATGGCGTATCACCTTAAATCAATGCATTTCACGAGTGAGATTATATTCGAGTTTCTACAGAATAGTACGGACAACTAAAAATTATTTAGACAAATTCAAGTTTTTACATCAACCACCAAAATATTTTGCTTCAAAGTAGACAATGAAAAACCTGTATTTCTTGCAAAATTATTATGCAATCGGCTTTTGACCTATTTCTTTTTTTAATTTCTAGTTAATACCTACGAATATATTACCACTAAGATTCTATATTATTACTAATTTTAGTACTAAAAATATATGTAATATAACAAAGTATTATATAAAAGTACATACAAAGCAATACCCAGTCTATGTACCACTTAACAAGATACCCAAGGGTTACTTGTTAGTGTCTAGATGCTGTAACAGTTCTTTAATTCGATTAAGCTACAATAGTGCATTGGTTTCTGGGCCGCCTTGCAGTGTAAAATACGTATGTTTGATTGTAACCTCTTAAGTTATTCTGCTAGCACTAGCCTACTTAATTGCAGTGGTTAATAGGAATAATAATATAAAGAACAAGAAATAACTTCTTGAAAAGGGATGGGTTATAATTCTTTAAAAATCTATAATACTTTTAATAAAATGTAGCAGTAATAATGTACAGTACCTA
Organism: Vanessa cardui; assembly: GCF_905220365.1. Lineage (NCBI taxonomy): Eukaryota > Metazoa > Arthropoda > Insecta > Lepidoptera > Nymphalidae > Vanessa > Vanessa cardui. The sequence goes on along the minus strand of NC_061144.1, from coordinate 6,218,827 downwards.
CAGTAAGAAATGTGGTTCTTTTAATTGCATGATCGAAATATCAAAGAGAGCATTTTGAGGAACAAATTTTTTACCTTAAAGGAGTTTATTCGAGTAGATTTACCCAAGCACTGTTGAATCGTCACTTAACAACTATAATAAGTGAAGCTAGCACCAGTTCGGAAAGCAGATTCTACCGAGAAGAAGATTTAAAAGAGCTGAGATGGCCCCGTGGTTAGAACGCGTGCATCTTAACCGATGATTGCGGGTTCAAACCCAGGCAAGCACCACTATATATATGTGCTTAATTGTGTTTATAATTCACCTCATGCTCGGCGGTGAAGGAAAACATCGTGAGGAAACGTGCATGTGTCTAATTTCATCGAAATTCTGCCACATGTGCATTCCACAAACCCGCATTGGAACAGCGTGGTGGAATATGTTCCAAACCCTCTCCTTAATGGAAGAGGAGGCCTTATCTCAGCAGTGGGAAATTTACAGGCTGTTACTTTCCTTTTACTTTTTACCGAGAAGAACCTACAAGAAACACAGTAGTTACTCTTTTACTGAAGCAATCGTTTTCACATTGTGTTATTAATTCAATATTTACTAATACTTTTGATGTTATTAGATAACCAATAATCACAATGCGATGCCAACTGGTGCTGTTTTGGGTCGCCGTGTCCTTAGTGACGAACATAGAGGGCCATGCAAGAACCTTCACACGCTGTCAGCTCTCGAGGGAACTTCTCCGGTACAACTTTCCACGTGCTTTGATATCAAATTGTAAGTATTGGCTTAACTAATCACAAGATTATGCAATTGGAATGCTAAGTTTCCGAGCAAATATAACTAATATGCATCTGATATTAATTCGCTTGATAACGCCATTGACTTAAATATATATTGTTATGTTTAAGAAATTATACAATAACATCAATAAACTCTTTATTCATTAAACGGTAGCTTAATTTAAATGAAGACAGAAGCCTGGTGGATGTGCATTTGAATAGCTTCTAAGGCCAATCTAAAACTAATCTAAAACTGTGGAATACTTTGTTCTAGTCTGTATTTCCCGATAGGTACCTTGTGTCTTCAAATCTAGAGTTAACAGTTATCTTTTAGTAGTCCAGTGAATAATAAAGTAAAGATGAAACTTCGGAAAAACAAGGAAAAAAAGAAGGGATAAACGTTCCTTTTGTGGTTCTAAACAAAATCCCAAAAGTCACCATTGACCCATGCCGCTAAGAAAGTTATCCAGGATCGAAGGTCACGACAAGTAGTTTTTTGTTATTTATTTATTTGCGTTGGTCGTGTGACAAACGAAAAACTTTGGCCGTATATCCTTCTTTGTCTAGCCCACGAAAAAACACTTCTTCCCTAGAATTGGATTATATGTATGTTTAAAATCAATTTTTCTCGAAAACGGTTGGTTTTCCGAGTAAAAGTGATGTAATCTTTTTTATTAAAAATTATAAGTGATACAAATTTTATTTGTGATAACTACAATTTTTTTCATAATTATGACGAGATAATAGCAAAAACTAGCGTAATAAGAGTAAAAGAATAGAAAAAAAATTATTTATTGCATTTTATTTAATTAAATATAGTCACGTATATAATCACAGCACTTAAAACATCCGAATTACAAAACGAAAACGAAATACCTTATCAAGAATGTCTCACCGCTACCAAATTTAATCAAAAGGAAAATAGCGTTGGAAAAAGTATCCAATTTTCTTTAACAAATCCGGAGACAGAGAAATGGATGAGAACAGACGTTTCAGGTAAAAGTAACAGTGCAGTTAAACTGAAATGGAGCCTGACCGTCTAACCACGAATTGCAAAATTTTAAGAGGATTTAATTTTCATTAGAACTTATGGTCCATGAAGATGGAGCTAGAAAAACTTCAACGAGATAATGTTATTCGTATACGTATGGAATAAAGAGAAAACGATTTTAGAATCGATACAATTATTCGAAATAAAACCTATTATCTAAACCAATATTTGTTTACTATGCAAAATTATTAAAGTCGAATACGTTTTTTCAAATCTTTCGAGTACTTTCGGTCGTTTCCGTGATGTAATTTTAAAAAAAATAACCATTGGTTCGAAATTTAAATTCTACCGATCAGAACCCACATAAAATTCAGTAGGTATTCCTTTTAGGGTTATGTACACAAACGGTAAAACGAACCCTATTACTCGGCTGTCATCTGTACGTCTGTCCCAAAGCTGTACCTCATAAACCGTGTTAATATTTGTTATTAAAAAACGAAATAAATCAAATATAAAAGACGCCTCCCGGACTTGATATTTATCTTTGCCCTTTACATAGATTATGGTACAGAGCCCTATCTATCTATATAAATATGTAAATGCATTGTACGTAAAAAATATATGTAAAAATCTTTATACCACAGAAAGTATTTCCGCTTGATTGTAAAGTGAATTGAGCTTGCAAATACTTGTACAGCGTCTATCATTCAAGCGAGTGAGTTAACCCAGCAAAGACTATCCCAGAGGTGCTGACAACGCAAGCTGTGAGATAGATGCATTAGCGAACACAGGACTAATCAGCAAAGTACCGCTCAGTTCTCTCGAGGCGTATGATATATGTTGAATTACAACTAGGCTTTGACTTGGCCGCTTTGGTGTAAAGAGCTTAGCTAGTGTGTCTTGTACAAAAGTCGTTATGTTTGTATACATTAATGAATTAACGTTACGCAACGTTATTTTTAACGAAGATTAATTTAGTAAACTCAAACGAACACAAGGAATGATGACACTGATTTTAGTATACAGTTTTTGTTAAGGCAAAATTTAAATGAAATCAAAATCAATATACTTTATTCAAGTAGGCTTCTATAAGCACTTTTTACAACTATATTAAGTGAAGTTACCACTGATTCAGTAAGTAAATTCAAGAAGAACCGACAAGAAACTCAGTAGTTACTCTTTTTTAACATTTAAAAATAAAGACACATGTCTTTAGTTAAACACAATTTTATAAGTATGTAATATATCCTGCCTGGAAGTAAACAAGTATAAGTTAGTATAAGTTACTTGGTGGCAGGGCTTTGTGCAAGCCCGTCTGGTAGGTACCACCCACTCATCAGTTATTCTACCACCAAATAACAGTACTCAGGATTGTTGTGTTCCAATTTGAAAGGTGAGTGAGCCAGTGTAATTACAGGCACAAGGGACATGACTTAGTTCCCAAGGTTGTTGGCACATTGATGATGTAAGGAATTGTAATATATCTTACAACGTCATTATCTATGGGTGATGGTGAACACTTACCACTAGGTGGCCCATATGCTCGTCCGCCAAACTATACCATAAAAAACAAGTATTAATTCCACGCTTTTTTATCCTCTGTATAATCTTGTATTGATGGAAATGATGAATGTACTTAACACTAAAATTACCGTTAATTGGCTCTTAAAACATGTATGGATTGATAGGAGGTTTATTCATAGCAGACTAGTGCTGGAACCACGTAACCAATTTTGGTTTTAATTTACAGTACATACTGCGCGTCCCGATTACATACGAAAAAAACATCTATATGTTTCATATAGATATCCAGCATATACCAAGCCCAATAAATTTGAAATTTGACTCATCCTTGTTAAAGAAACTTACGTTATAAAATAAACATGTATTCCAAATTTAAACTTTCTTGCTTTTCCTGTGCGTTGATAGCTAGTGAAAAAAAAAACAATTTTATGAGTACAGATAATTGAAATACTCAACCAGAACTCAGGGCCTAACTTTGCTAACCAATCCTTTTGATATATCATTTAACAAAATGTACTTATAAATAAGCTGCGGCAATACATTCGCAGCATTCATACCAGCCAGTATCATTGCTGAAATGTTACGATAACTGAATACAGTTATAATGGGTTTCTAAATCTTATTAAATAAGGTTGGACAGATTATTATGCAGACACATATACATTTTCTAATTATATTGCACATTTAATCAAACCTCATTACTGGAAATCGGGAATAAGTAGTAGAGATATTGCCAGTTGATATAAAAATCTTTTATGTCGTATATTAGTGTGCGTGTGTCTGAATAGATTAAAATATAAAGGAAGCAACACTCACACTATAGAAGCTATCATTGAACACTTACACGTGGATAATAGGACGGGTCAACGTGCATTGACTTCACTTGTTCGGTGTAAACAAAAGCTAAAATATATGCTTGTAATACAAATAAGAAACTCAATGTAATACAGCCAGTAATATATACTGTATCAGTTATCGAACAAGAATTAATTAGTGATATGCCTACTCTTGTTCCGAATCTCTCGAACTTAAAGCGATTGAAGGCAACTTCGCCTGTTATATTACTCATCGCTGAGTATCTTAAACTTCGATTTGACTTCATCTTTGGATACGTGGATCATCATTGAATATCGATTTTATTAACATGTCGAAATGAAGATCAGAAGTTTATCTTGATTACACTAATCAGCTGCTAATTACATATTTTTTTTAATTTCAATAAGTATTGATAGAGTATAAGATCAGTGTTCAATTTTTGGTTTGTGAATGGTGAGTGATTAACACGTGCATCTTAACCGATGATTGCGGGTTCAAACCCAGGCAAGCACTACTGAATAGTTGTGTGCTTATTTTGTGTTTACTCATAATTAATCTCGAGCTCGGCGGTGAAGGAAACATTTTGAGGAAAAGTACATGAGTTTAATTTCATAAAAATTGTGCCACATGACGTGTAATTTGGAACAGCGTTTTGGAATATGTTCCAAACCTTCTCTTGAAAAGGAGAGGAGGCTTTAACCCAGCAGTGGGAAATTTACAGACTGTTGTTGTTGTTGGTATTGCCACAATTATAATATTCACAATTCAGAGCAATCCAAGCAAGTGCGAGTTAGATTCGCGCACTGAGGGTTCCGCACCACCAGACAGATAAAGAAACGGATACTGTGGGGAATAACAAATTTACAGTTTTAGAATTTTCTTTCTCTGCTTGTTCAACAAATAAAAGTAACATGTGACTTTTAAATTCCCTTTGCGATGTAGGTTTAGGCAATGCGACGTAAACATTCTTTTTTTAAAACCATAAAATCTGTATTTACCTTTATTTCAATTTTTTTTTCTTCAGAGGTACGGAACCTTACAACAATTATATACAAATTTTGCCTACCATCTAAATTATGTCAATAAGAAAATAACTAGCCGATAATGATACAGGAAAATCGCTATTTTTTTATGGTATAGGTTGGCGGAGCATATGGGCCACCTGATGGTAAGGGGTCACCATCATCCATAGACAAGACGTTGTAAGAAACATTAACTATTCCTTACATCGTCAATGTGCTACAACCCTTGGGAACTAAGATGTTATGCTCTTGTGCCTGTAGTTACACTGGCTCACTCACCATTCAAAGCGGAACATACAATACTGAGACTGTTACACCATTTATTCTATAAATAGCTTGTTACGAATCGTTTTCTTTTTTTTTATGGCATGGCATAGGTGGCAAACGAGCAGGAGGCTCACCTGATGGAAAGTGACTACCACCACCCATGGACATCTGCAACACCAGGGGGCTTGCAGGTGCGTTGCCGGCCTTTCAAAAAGGAGTACGCTCTTTTATTGAAGGTTCCCGTGTCGTATCGGTTCGGAAAAACCGCCGGCGAAAGCTGGTTCCACAAAGTGGTTGTGCGAGGCAGAAAATGTCTGAGAAATCGCGGTGTTGTGGATTTTCGGACATCAAGGTGGTGCGGGTGAAACTTAGAATTTTGGCGAGATGTCCGAAGGTGAAATTCAGCATCCGGGATTAATCCAATCAATTCCTCGGAACATTCCCCGTGAAAAATTCGGTAGAAGATGCAGAGTGATCCGACATCTCTACGCAAAGCCAAAGGATCAAGGAAATCGGAAAGGGCTTGACCGTCGATAACTCGAGCCGCTCTACGTTGGATGCGGTCAAATGGAAGGAGTTAGTTCTGGGGAGCACCCGCCTAGAGGTGAGAGCAGTACTACATGTGAGGACGAATTTGCGCCTTGTAAAGTTTTAGGTGATGGGCCAACGTGAAATACTGTCTCGCCTTGCTGAGCACGCCTAGCTTTTTTGAAGCCAATTTGGCTTTGCCTTCCAATTGACCGCGGAACTGAACAAGGCTCGAAATATCAACGCCAAGTATTCCGATACTACCTGTAGCGGCTATCGGAATGTTCTCAAATCGTGGAGATATGACAAATGGTGTTTTTTTAGCGGTTAACGCGCAAACTTGCGTCTTTTTGGGGTTGAAATGGACTAGTTTTAGCCGGCTCCAATTCGAGACTTCGTTTAATGAAGACTCGATTTCAGACACAAGTTTGTTGCGGTTCTCTTCGACGTTTTCCCGAGAAATATTAGCTCGGCCGGTGTATAAGGTGTCAACGGTACTGTCGTCTGCATAGCAATGAATGTTCCCGATTTGCAACAAATCATTGATATGCAGAAGAAACAGAGTGGGTGATAGAACGCAGCCTTGTGGAACACCAGCATTGATGAATTTTAAGTCAGAGCATGCACCGTCGACAACGACCTTGATGCTCAGATCTGCCAAAAAGCTGGTAATCCAATTGCATAATTTCCCGGGAAGCCCATAGGAAGGAAGCTTCGAAAGAAGCGCTTTGTGCCATACGCGATCGAAGGCCTTCGCTATGTCCAAGCTGGCTGCTAATGCCTCCCCCTTGCTCTCAACTGCTTCAGCCCACCTGTGAGTAAGGTAAACTAGAAGATCACCGGCTGAGCGACCCCGACGGAAACCGTACTGGCGGTCACTAATCAGCTGATTCTCCTCTAGGTACCGCAGGAGCTGGCAGTTAATAAGGGACTCCATTATCTTGGAGAGCAAGGAGGTGATAGCTATAGGCCTATAATTGGACGGGTCTGAGCGGTTGCCTTTTTTAGGGATCGGATGCACCAAAGCTGTCTTCCAGGAATTCGGGACGACGCCTAATGTGTAGGATTGCCGGAAAAGACGCGTTAAGACCGGTGCCAACTCGGGAGCACATATCCGTAGCACGATTGGAGGGATACCATCAGGTCCGCTCGACTTATGAATGTCCAAGGAAAGAAGTGCTTTACGAACTGCACTTTGCCGGAAATTAACCTCCGGCATCGTGGTATCACACCGCGGAATTGTTGGTGGAGATTTTCCTTGGTCATCCAGAGTCGAGTTCGACGCGAAGAAAGAGCCTAAAAGATCAGCTTTCTCTTTCGCGGTATGGGCCAATGACTCACCGTCCCTGTGCAGAGATGGAAAAGAGGGCTGACAGAAATTCCCTAAGACAGCCTTAGCGAGAGACCAGAACGCTCGTGTTCCTGAAGGGAGACGCACCAGTCTCTCGCCAATTCTGCCAATGTACTCCGTCTTCGCCCTAGCAATCTCGTTTTTGAGGGACCTAGAGGCAGAGCTATATTCCTTTTTGAATGCGCTGGTATTTACATCACGAGACGCAGATGCATTAGCCCAGGTTTGATAGCGTTCCCACTTTCGGCGTGATGCCGTTTTGCAGAAGCGACCAAACCATGGCTGGGACTTGCCACCGATGGGTACTGCAGAGTAAGGAATGAATAGTTCCATACCCTGAAGCACCACATCGACAACAGAGTCAGCAGCAGCGTTCGGATCATCCGGCGAGAAACAAATCTGCCCCCATGGGTAAGATGCAAAAAAAGACCGCATCCTATCCCAATCTGCTGACTTGTAGTGCCATACTCGGCGGCACCCAACAAAGCGAGGCCGTGAGTACCGCACAACCGGCACTGTACGAGACAGTGGTCAGACGAGCCTAGAGGGGGATCGACGATAACCTGATAGCCATCCGGATGCGAAGTCAGCAGAAGGTCCAACAGGGAAGGTGTATCTTCCACATCCGGTATTCGCGTTGGCGAGTTGACCAGTTGTGTCAGATCATATGCTAGAGCTAAGTCCAGAAGAGATCTACCCGCACGATCAGTGGTGCATAAGCCGAGCCATTCTGCGTGGTGAGTATTAAAGTCACCCAGAATAATGATCTCTGCGGATGGAATCTGCTGCAGCACGGAATCTGTAGCCATTTGGACGTGCTCAACCAGTCGGTCGGTTTCGGCATTATCGATATGGGACCTATAAAGACCCGCATAGATTCGCGGATGGTCGTCGCAATCTACACGCAGCCAGATAATCGATAGGTCCTGTCCTTCAAGGCTGCCGAGGCGTCGAGAACAGATATCATCTCTGACGTAAACGCATATCCCAGCTCGTGGTATAAAGGAATGTTCCAATTTGTACCCAGGGTACGAGAGAAAAGTCGTATCGGCAGGAGAAGATATCTGGGTCTCGTTTAGAAAGAGCAAGGCCGGCTTCGCCGTTTCCAGATGGTAGTGAACGGCGTTGAGGTTAGAGTTGAGTCCCCTTATGTTGCAGAAGTCCACAGCGAGGGTGGTAGGGGTTGCCTTATGATGCCTGCTCCCCCAGCATTCGGAGGGCAAAATCAAAATCAAAATAAACTTTATTCAAGTAGGCTTTTGTAAGCACTTTTGAATCGTCATTTTACAATTAAGTGAAGCTACCACCGGTTCGGAAAGTAGATTCTACCGAGAAGAACCGGCAAGAAACTCAGTAGTTACTCTTTTTTAACATTTAAAAAATACAACGTCATGTTAATTAAATACAATTATTTCAATTAATGTATCCTGCTTGGAAGTCAACAGTTATTAACTCCACGCTTTTTTATCATCTACAAAATCTTGTATCGAATAATATGCTTTTTCTACCAATGTATTTTTTACAAACGATTTGAATTTACTAAACGGCAAAGTTAAAAATTAAAAAACGGCTGCCTGGGCATCCCTGCTCAGGTGGTGTATGTCCTGAGCATGGATGACCAGAGAGGGATTCTCCACCGCTGTCGCTGATGGTACCCTCCTGGGGTAATTTTACCAAATTCTGCACAGCCATCAAGTTTTGGGGGGGAGGGGGATTGGGCCTCCGGAAATCTCACTTACCGGTCGAAACGCGGTAGCAAAGCTACCACTTTACGCCGATTTTAAGTGAGAGAGTGGTACTTCCCCGGGCGTGCCGGCCCATTCGGCTGTAACCCGAAGGTATACAGCGTGGCACTACCACGTGGTAATCGTATTATAATCACTCAATATAAACCTTTCTATTTTATTTTTTTGCCATTATCAATAATCTCAACCGAATAAGCTTAAAGATTATGATGACTAGTAACTAACAATTTAACACTTGAAAGGGAAGAGCCTTAAAGAGCATCAAGTTTTGACACATTAGCCATTTCTCAGATAAGAATATAACAATAACGCAGCTATAATATAGAAAACGACGCATTTATTCGTCATTCAAAATTACTGCTTCACGACGCTTGCAAAAAACATATTTTATGACTTCTTTCACCATCTCATTACCTTCGACGAATAAGAGGTTCGCTCGTATTTCGTTGAGGAAGTCAGAGTAACGAGTTAACAGGAAAATGCTCCTAACATTCTCGGTAACATTGGATGCACTTCTAATATAGACATTTAAATTAAACTTATATATATTCAATTTCCTTCCATTTGTGTTACATACTTTATATAATTCATATTGCTTCTATAAAACTGGTAAGTGGGCTGGAAAATGATGGCATTTGTTAGTATTTGTCAACCTGTATAGAAATTTTCTTACTGCAGGCAAATGGGTCATCAGGTGGTAAGCGATCATGGCCAATTTCAACCTTTCCTGACATTTCCAATGCGATACGAATGTTAGTCGTTACACTGGCTCACTAGCCTTGGATACTATACAATGTATTACTATACAAAGTACTATACATGGATTACTATACAAAGTATTGCTGCTTGATGTTGGAATAAATGTTGAGTGATTACCTACACAGGCACAAAGCCTTTTTACCGATAAATACATATTCAAACTCAAGATATCTTTGTCTCTGTACCCAAGACTTTGAAGGATTGTCTAATCGATTTATGCAACCTGTTATACTTTAGATATCAATGAACGGAACAAATCCAAAAGCAAGCGTCGCTTTTGATTTAAGGCCGTATCAATTTGAATTAATTCGAATTAACCCAGCGTCCCTTTACAGTGTCAATTAAACTGGAGCGCTAACAATTTTAAACTTAAATGAAAGAGCCTCTCGAAATGTTTTGTCATTTGAATCATGCCCCCTTTTTATGCAAATTGGAGATCTCTAAGTTCACCGTGAATGCTTATTAAGGTCGGCAATTCATTCGGTTTCCGCGACTTAATGTTATTATAAGAATTACTTATTTTAAAGTCGACGAATTTAATTTGTGTTTCAAATTGACGAGTTTACTTAGACGATTTTCAAGCATTCGTCTTTAAATCTTTTAAATCTTCGTCGCAATGTGCGCGCACATTCATACATATACATGGACTCGACAAGAGTAACCAGTGACAAAAGTTACCAGTGCGCGCTAGTTCTAACTGACTACAATAGCTTAAACTCTTAACTGACAGAATTATTTTTCTTTCCCAGGGGTGTGTCTGATCGAGCACGCCAGCGGAAGGACAACTGAAAAAGTTACCAATCACAACAATTCTTACACCAGCTTCGGATTATTCCAAGTAAGTGTATTTCTTTGCCCTCTGGATAAATAACTCCCGCTCATCATTCTACTGTCAAACAGGAAATATAACGGTAGTGGCGGCCAGTTTTTTTTATTTAATAAAAAAAAACATATTCAAAAAGTCTATCAATAAAGTCATGCTGCAAATTAACTCGAAAATCACAAATCTTAATCGTGAAGTTTCACTGATAACATTATAACATTTAAAGTACACGCATCAAAATAATCTAATCACTGCAAGTTAATATTTCGGAAATGAGATACGAATTAACTTCTCATAGAATAGAGATAGAGAATATAGAATATAATATAGATAGAGAATAGAGGATCTACCAATGTAATGTATTTTATATTAAACTAGCAACCCGCCCCGGCTTCGCACGTTCGCAATACTCATACTAAATATACTACAGAATTTGTTTATTTACGTCACATTAGAGACTTTTCAAATTATCAGTGTTACTTAACTATATTGTCTACGTATTATATACAAAATCTCGAATCACTCTAAATATTTAAAAAAAAACGCATCAAAATCTGTTGCGTACTTTTAAAGATTTAAGCGTACAAAGGGACACAGGGACAGAAAAATCGACTTTGTTTTATACTATGTAGAGATTAAATACCTCTGTACATAAGTCGTAATGTATGAAAATAAATTCATGCAAATTTATTTGATTTTGATTCTAAATAACACACATTATTTTATTAACATGTGTTTAAACTACTAGCAACACAATGAAATATATTTGTTAATATTAAACGCTGCTTAATAGTATAATAATAACAAAACACTTGTTCTAATGTGAAAATTATTTTAAGCAACAAATTTATAACTCGCTTTAAATATGTCAGTAAATATAAGAGAAATGTCACTTTACAAAATATAGCGAGCTCCCAAAGGCACTAATTATTCAGTGAACGTAATACATATAAAGTATCGTGTTCCGATATATCTTATTACCTACGTGATTAAATTATGAAACGGTCAACAATTTTCGGAACGTTACATTTTTCGTTTTTATTCCATTTAATAAATTTTAATTAATATTTAATGGAATACAAAAGCTTAATTAATGAGATTTAATGTTGGCAATAAATTTGATATTACGCTCTCTTCTTGTTTCGTTTTTTTTTTTATCCATCATAACTAAATATAGTTCCGAAGGTCTCTTGTTTTAAGGAGATGTTATCTTATCCAAGATGCTTCTCTCCTCTCAAAGTGAATTGATATATGTATAGCGGTATCATATGACACGCGCTGATTCCTCACGATGTTTTCCTTCACCTCCGAACACGACATGAATAAATAAAAAATAAGCGCATCAAATCTCAGTGCCTTCTCTTAGTCGAACAAGCTTCAAGCAGGTTTTATATGTATCTGTAAACAGATAATGTATTTTTTTTATCACTGAAACATTTATAGTATGTATGTGTAAGTTCAGAAACCAATTTTCAACAAAAAAATCAATCACAAGCAAACATTGTAAAGTTTGATAGCACATCGTTTTCACAACTAGCAACGCTGTCGACGTAACGCCACGGAGTAATCGACAAGAGGCAATCGAGTTAACAACTTTTTGAAAACGTTATCCAGAGCACAATACTCCACTATTCTACTTACAGTTACTACTACTAATAAAAAATTAAATTAAAAATTTCAGAAACCCCCGCCACAAAAAACATAAGCTACCTTTAAAAAGTAAAAAATAATAAAAGAAAATTAATCCTAAAGTACCTATATGCATAAGTATGTATTAATATTAAAAAAAAAACTTCGCGTTGGGGGACCGCACCTAATTAATTAGTGTCACATGCTTACCTATCTCATCTTTTATATAACACTTAATATTATTTTGTATAATAGCGCTCGGTCCCCCAACGCGAATTTTTTTTTTTAATATTAATACATACTTATGCATATAGGTACTTTAGGATTAATTTTCTTTTATTATTTTTTACTTTTTAAAGGTAGCTTATGTTTTTTGTGGCGGGGGTTTCTGAAATTTTTAATTTAATTTTTTATTTTATACTTTTTAAAGGTAAGCATCCCTATAACACTCTGGTTAAGTTGTAAATACGTTGGTTCTTGTTGATTTAAAACATATAAGTTAAGATTACATTTTAAGGTCAATCTTGTTCTTTTTTATTTTAGTTACTAATTAATTTTTTTTGTTTCTTAATTATTTTTTTTTATCTAATAATTTTATTTAATTATTAATTAATGTTTTTTGTGATGTACAAGTCATAACATTTCATTTGATACCCCAATTGAGCATATTTGCAGACATTCGGTTTTTCTTCCCCACTTTAACCCCCCATAACTTTTAAACGGCTAAACCGATTTTCATCAAACATGTCTAAGAACACTCGCCCGTAAAACACCTATAATACAATAAAACTAAATTGAAATCGGTTCATTCGTTCGGGAGCTATGATGCCACAAACAGACGGACACACAGACAGACAGACAGACAGACAGACACGTTAAACTTATAACACCCCTCTTATGCTAATAGTTTCGCTATAAGTCTAAATGGATGGATATGGATATGGATATCAAATGATATCAATATATCCATAAAGCGCCATTTTGTAGAGGCAGCCATCTTGTATTTTAAATTTGTCATATCTAATAGTATTCTACTAGTCAAGCCCTTTCATTTGATACCCATATTGATGGAGTTTAAAAAAAATATCTAATCTGTCATTCTGTGGCGGCGGCCATCTTGGAACAATTTTCATCAAACTTACGTAAAAACACTCTCGACATTTTCTACTGTCAAACAAAAAAAACTAAATCAAAATCGGTCCATCCGTTCGGCGGCTAGAGTGGTACAGACAGACACACACACACACACACACACAGACACGTCAAACTTATAACACCCCGTCGTTTTTGCGTCGGGGGTTAAAAAATAATCTATACTAATATTATAAGCTAACGTTCCACCCCGACTTCGCACAAGTAAACTACTGATAGTAAATATAATACAAAATATTTGTTTATTTTCTTGGTGGCAGGGCCTTGTGCAAGCCCGTATGGGTAGGTACCAACCACTCATCAGTTATTCTACCGCCAAATAACAGTACTCAGCAATGTTGTGTTCCGGTTTGACGGGTGAGTGAGCCAGTGTAACTACAGGCACAAGGGGCATAACATCTTAGTTCCCAAGGTTGGTGGCACATTGACGATGTAAGGAATAGTTAATATTTCTTACAGCGTCATTGTCTATGGGTGATGGTGACCACTTACCATCAGGTGGCCCATATGATCGTCCGCCAACCTATACAAAAAAAAATTACAACATCAGATTAGAAACTTCTAAAATGATCAGTTTTTATTTACTATATCGTCCATGTATTGTATACAAAAACCTTTTTCGAATCATTCTCTCTATTAAAAAACCACATGAAAATCCGTTGGGTAATTTTATAGATCGAAGCATACATAGGGACAGACAGCGGTAAGCGACTTTGTTTTATACTATGTAATGATAATGATTATTCAAAACTAACTCTCTATGTTACTCTTCAACGGCTCTTTTCAACCGACTTCCAAAAGGAGGAGGTTATCAATTCGTCTGTATTTTTTTTTTTTTTTTATGTTTGTTACCTCATAACTTTTCACTGGGTGGACCGATTTTGATAATTTTTTTTTTGTTTGAAAGGTAGTGCTTTCCGTGGGGTCCCATTTTTTTTATTTTTTTTCCGATGATGGTATCCATGTGAAAACGACATAAGTCTTAAATTTGCATTACGTGTATGCGCGACAAATAGGTGAATAACTGAAAATCACGTTAACCAATTTTGATAATTTTTTTATTATAAAATATATACTTCAAGGGTAATTTGGTGAAAGTTTGGTAAGGTTCTGAGCACAGGATCCATGACAAAGTAACGGAACGGAAGGGAACGGAACAATTCTGAGGAGCACGTTAGCGATACTCGGTCGAATCTTTTATTTATAGGTTATTTGGATATTTGAGTCACCTTCCGTAATGTGGTTATGTTTATGTAATTATCATAGTCGAATATTATAATCAACTACCTACCCACTCCGGCTTCGCACGGGTGCAATACTGATACTAAATATATTACAGAATTTGTTTATTTACGACATCACATCGCAAACTTCTAAAATTATCAGTGTTTCTTTACTATATTTTTCATGTATTATATACACAAACCTTCCCCTTGAATCACACTATCTTTTAAAAAAAACCGCATCAAAATCCGTTGCGTAGATTTAAAGATATAGGGACAGAGAAAGCGACTTTGTTTTATACTATGTAGTGATGGAACTCCTATACGACTCGCAGTTAGGGTGCGATATGGGGCAGAATTTCTTACTATCTTTAATCAAATTTTGTGTATGTGATGTGATGTCATATGATGTACGAAATATAGTTGGTCTTTTTCAAAGTTTTTTTGCTGAGTTCGATTTTCTTTCGAGGGATCCTTGTAGTTTACGCCGCGTGACGTATTAAATCCGCATTTTCGAAAATCTATTTTTGCTTTATTCGCAAGTTTCCTTTGAAATTGTCCTCGAAGTAGTTTCTGACTCATATAAACGGAACGCTTAATCTATCCGTATTAAAAAAAATAGTTAGTCAACATCAGCTTCACTTAAAATAAAAAAATAAATAAAATTTTAACAAAAAGAAAAACCGACTTCAAACAAAACACTATTTTAAAACAAATGAATATGCACGAAAAAGTAATAAAAATAATTGCGTATTCAACATATTTTTTAGAGTCTTCCTAAGTTAAATGAAATGAAAAATATTAGACTACTTAAAAGTCGATTAACGATTATATCATGTAGTTATAATTATTGTTATATTTGGAGTCGGTGTCAGCCAATAAAACCCTACAGTATATCTATCAAAAAACAATACGAGAATACTTTAACAAATATGTTTTTTACAAATTACCTTTTACACAATAATATACTAGATCAATCAAGGGGCTCGCATCGCTTCTTTCTTTTGATTGTTGGGGCAAGGGCACCGTGGCTGACACCGGCTCCAAATATACCAATAACTATAACTACATGATATAATCGTTAATCGACTTTTAAGTAGTCTAATATTTTTCATTTCATTTAACTTAGGAAGACTCTAAAAAATATGTTGAATACGCAATT
This sequence comes from Vanessa cardui, assembly GCF_905220365.1. NCBI lineage: Eukaryota > Metazoa > Arthropoda > Insecta > Lepidoptera > Nymphalidae > Vanessa > Vanessa cardui. The sequence goes on along the minus strand of NC_061144.1, from coordinate 6,203,065 downwards.
ATTTTTATTACTTTTTCGTGCATATTCATTTGTTTTAAAATAGTGTTTTGTTTGAAGTCGGTTTTTCTTTTTGTTAAAATTTTTTATGTTATAATCTTGAATCTCAAGGACATATGTTTTTTTTAACGTTCTGGCGGAAAGCGTTGTAGTGTGAGACGGGAATTTTGTAATACGATAGAAATGGCAGAAAACTGGATCGAAGTGGATAATTACAAGTTCATATAAAATGAAAATGTTCTTAAGTGGAGCTAGATCGATGTCTCGATCTCAATACTGTGAAATAATAATATGGCAATGATTGAACATTGTGAAACTTTAATTAAATTGTACGGAACAGTTCATTGGGGTTCCGTCAAGTAAAGTCTTAAATCCATTTTTTTATGATTAATACCAGACGTCCAACCTCAACAACGTGAGCGAAATCACGACAATTGATATCCTATACATAAAAAAAGTTAAATCAATTAAACATAGACACGAAAATTTTTTTTTCATCTGTTGACTTTAAAAAAGAGAATGACTTTGTCCAGTCATAGAAAATTCATCACCTCGATATTACAATAATTTACTTTTTAATTACAAACATTTTTAACTTGTTACTTAGCATATGTTATGTTATATGTGGGTGTATATAAACTATCAGAGGCACACATACATAAAACAGATTATACCAAGTCAAATTATAGCAACTAATACATTATTAACACATACGTTTATATATAGCTACGTGAAGTATCCTAATTAAGAGTGATTTATGCAATAAACTGGCGTGCATTAATTGAGTTTTCACATTTAACGGGATTCTGCCTAACGCTAGTTATAAGCGCATTTTAATTAAAAGTCTTTTTAGTTCTGCTACAATGCGGTATGTGGAAGATCTATTATATATTTTAATTGTACTTTTTACTGAAAGTCGTGATGGCCCAGTGGTTACAAGATTTGATTAACGATGACGCCTTAAACGTCATTTAACAATTAAGTGAAGCTACCACCGGTTCGGAAAGTATATTCTACCGATAATAACCGGCAAGAAACTCAGTAGTTACTCTTTTTAAACATTTACAAAATACAATCATATTAGTTAAATACAATTATATATGTATGTAATGTATCCTGCCTGGAAGTCGACAGGTATTAATCCCTTATTAAAACCCGACCAAGTATAAATTAACTTAGTTGCTTCATATTTGTAACTAGCTGTGCCTGCGACTTCGTGCGCGTTGAAATTGAACAAAAAAGTTAATGTTGTATCCGAAGTTGATCCTTCTTAAATCTGCTGGTGAAAATCCCATCAAAATTGGGTCACCGCGGCCAAAATTGGCCAAATTTGGCCCGATTTTCCTGGCTGACGTCACATTGCACTAGTCGATTTCGCCCCCAAGCAGCTTACATAGGTTGTCCATATAAAAAAACCTATCGAACACAAAACCAAAAAATAATCTTATAACATAGCATAGCTTAAATAGCCTTGCTGTCACATTTAACAGATGCTCTGTGATGTAGATTCGACAAATAAAATGTATAATAAATAAAATAAGTTTTACTCCTAAAAGGCTTTAAGCCTAAAACTATTACACATGTACATTTTTTTGAGTTAATTTTATCTATGGCGATTTTATTCTTGTTTAGTTTTGGATTCAAATTTCAGATCACGTCCACTAGTTCAGTTGCAGATAATCTTAATCCAAAAATTGAACTCTTTCAAAATAAATCAATTAAAAAAATATATACAAAAATCGAATCAATTTTACTTTTGAAAAGGACCGTGAAACCAATGAACTAAAACTTTTCATCCGATACGAACTAAGTCAATTAGTTTTTATATTGAAAAAATACTGCATAAACTAACTGTGTATACACATGATTCGTTTTATTTTCGATTCGCTTTCGAAAGGTCGTATTAAAACCTGTCTGTTTGTAATATTAAAATAGCCCTTTTATACAGCTATTAACTCAAAATTTCATTTACATAATATTTTTACTTTAAAAAAAAAACTACGAAATATAATTATATAAAAACTTTTTTGTTTTTGTATCTTGGAAATACAAGCCATTATATTTCATTTTCCGGATTTCGCGACCCATAGACACCCTTCTGCCCTCTTATCGGTTACGAATATAAGACGTTAGGTATTTTGCCTGTAATTACACTGGCTCACTCAACATTTATACCAGAACAAATATCGTGTATACATATGTATACATATACACGATATATATACCAAAATATTTTTTTTTACAATTTTTGTCTGTCTGTCCTTTTGTTTCAGTTAATCTCTGTAATGGCTGGACTGATTTTGACGGGACTTTTACTAACAGATAACTGGTATAATAAGGAGTAATTTACGCAACAATAATATTTTCTTTGTTAAATTCAAACGCGTAGGAGGTCGCGGGCACAGCTAGTAAAACATAAACAAAATTAAATGTACTGAGAAACTTCATCCCGGTATATAAGGTGGTATAATATTTCTAGGAAATAAACTTATAAAGTTTTGCAATATAGAGTATTTCTGTATAAAAATCAGTCCACAAGAAATCGCAGAGAAAACTCGTCTTACTTAAATGGACAACATTTTATTAAAGAATGTTTCTTAAAACTTATATTTGAGTAATAAATTTAGCTCGTCGAGTAATATTCTTTGAATTCAAACAAATAAATCATGCTAAAAATAAAAACAATATATAAATTTCAGACATACATACATTTTTCTATTATACAAACAAATAATATTTCATTATTAAAAACAAAACAATATAAATTATAATCAGAAAGTGTTGATAATATATTATTGTTGATACTATTTCATTATAAGCTAAATAAGCCTATTAAAAAAATCGATTATATCGCCTAGTCGATTTTCAAAAGTTATGTTTCAAAACGACTTTTAAGATGGAGGATACAGCAATCCACTGTTAATGTTTAAAATTACACATATCATAATAATGGTAATTAAAAACAGTTAAAATATTTGTGATTATTTACTAACATTAAAGTAACTCTAATTAAAAAAAATCTATGTATAATTATTTAAAGTTTATCATTCAAAGATTCAACCCCAATTAACAGATTATAATCAAATTCAGAAACGTCAATGAATGAACCGATTTATAGTGATGTTCATGCTAGTAGAAATTTGTCAGAACAATAAAAAGTAGTAAATTGTCTATGGAATTAATATATATTTGTTTTAATTATAATTTCAATGCCGCCCATCACTCTTTATCACTTCACAATCGTGTTCAGTGGTGGTTTGATGTTTGCCTTGAATATCGCTAAGTTCCTAATATTATGAAAAACGTAAGCTTCGAATCAAACAACCAATTCGAGTAATTACACATTTTCACAAAGAAATGACTTAGAATTTTTATAAAAAATAGACGATCATACACGTTCTAAATAACATTTTATGTTTTAAGGGAGAAAGGGCACAGATTATTTCGTAGAGCAAAACCTTAATCAAAACACAAAAACAAATGGTTAACTTGTCAGATGCCTCTACAATGACAGTGTTGCTATTAGAAAAATCTAATAATATCTGTATTTTTAAAATATAATTATAAGTAAAATATTATTCGCCTTGGTTTATTCTGACGCGTTCCAAGAACTGCTGTCATGGTTTAATGTTTTGGACATGTTTCATTAGTATCTAAATCGAAACAAAATGACATCCCACATTTTACTTTGCATAGACATTTTGATTATAATTTAGATTATTATGTATTCCCACGTTAAGTTTATGCAGGTATTTTGTTTGATATTTCACAAATAATCGCCTACAATTTAATTTCGTAATCGTAATTAACTTTTAATTTTGTTTTACATAAAAAAATAACTAATAATTATCTTTACTAAATATTTACTTTAAATTACGCCAAGCGAAACATCTAACGTCTATTTATTGTCACAGCTTATTTACATGCATGTGTCAAATTTGATAATTGCCGGTAAGTCTAAATACCAACAAACAATTTGGCAATGTAATCCAGTATTTCATATTTGATCATCAGCAATGATTGATTTTGTTATTACGAATTACACTATCACACAAATAACGTCACAGTTACACGCAGTCATATTAAAACGTCATTAACATATTGCGCGTTGTGCCTCGTTTGTGTATTATTTCATACTTGAACAAAAATAATCCATACATAATGATCAAATTGGCTCATTCAATTATTAGGTACAAGTATATGTAAGTACTTACAGAGTCGAGATGGCCCAGGGATTAGAACGCGTGCATCTTAACCGATGATTGCTGGTTCAAACCCAGGCAAGCACCGCTGATTCATGTGCTTAATTTGTCTTTATAATTCATCTCGTGCTCAGCGGTGAAGGAAAACATCGTGAGGAAACCTGCATGTGACAAATTTCATAGAAATTCTGCCATTTGTATTCCACCAACCCGCATTGGAATAGCGTGGTGGAATATGTCCCAAACCTTCCCTCAAAGGGAGAGGAGGCCTTTGGCCCAGCAGTGGGAATTTACAGGCTGTTGTTGTTGTTGTATATGTACTTACACAAGTATTCTTTACACCCTAACTACACCTTACTTAATCTTTAAAAAATCCGGCCACCTGTAAGCCCCTCGGCGTTTCAATGTCCATGGGCGGTGGAAATCACTTCCATCAGGTGAACCCTCTGTCCGCTTGACCACTATAGCATAAAAATAAAAAAATTAAAAAAAATTAGACACAACCAAAACTATACGTTTTGTGGTATGGCTTTGTGCAAGCCCGCCTAAGTAGGTACTACCCACTCATCAGATATTCTATGGCCAAACAACAGTACTTAGTATTATCGAGTTCCGGTCTGAAGGGTGAGTGAACCAATGTAACTACAGACACAAGGGACATAACATCTCAGTTCCCAAAGTTGGCTATGTAAAGAATGGGTAATGTTTCTAACAGCGTCATTGTCTTTGGGCGGCAGTGACCGCTTACCATCGGGCGGTATTTATGCTCATACGCCAACAAAAAAAAAAATACGTCAGTGAAAGTAGATACGGGAATGTGATACTGTTCCAATTGAACTGCTTTCTTGGTGGGATCCAGAAGAAACCAAAAGAACAAAAAGCCGTTAGTTATGTTTCTCTCTCCACTCTCCAATATATTATATTAACCTGCAACTGCCTACTTGTATTATTGATTTATAATGGTATCTTGGTAATTAATCCATGTTTTGCAAGAAACGTGATCACTATTATCATTAAAGAATATAAACGCCACGACGAAATTCCGTTGAAAGCAAATTAAACTAAAAGAAAATTATAGAAATACGGATTTATCAAAAGCAAGTTGATGTTATTAAATTTGAGATACAGTTGACAGTATTTCAAATATCAACAGCACTGCTATTCGCTATGACAATCTTATTTACTAATAGTGTTACGATGTTTCTGGAACATTCAAAGCAAATTCTGAATTCAGACGTCCTGATTAGTTTATGTATCCTGTACCGATGCCGAAGGAAATATTAAAGTTTAATTTATTTAGTGATTGTTCATTTCAGACCGAAAACAATATTAAAAAAAGTAACAGCCGGTAATTTTCCACTGCTGGGTTAAGGCCTCCTTTAAGCTGCCTTTGAGAAGAAGGTTTAAAACATATTCCACCACGCTGTTCCAATGGAATACACATGTGGCAGAACTTCTATGAAACTAGCCACATGCAGGCATCACGATGTTTTCCTTCAATTATAAACACAAATTAAGCATATGAATATTTTGTAGTGCTTGCCCGGGTTTGAACCCGCGATTATCGGTTAAGATGGCTCACTCATCACAAGGCCTTGTGCCTTAAAGATTAAAGACACACCGCAATCAAGGCTTATAATTGTATATATATTATAGACACTAAAGCTGTGCTTGTTTCAACTCGATCAAGCTATATAATGGAGACTACATACCTTGAAATACATGGATCCAGTATTTTGTCAGAAAATCAATGTTAAATCTCGTATCGGGAAATTTAAGCAAAACGGGACAATGAATATTCTGTAATACTAATTATATTTGTGCCATTAACAGTTTCAAAAACTATTTTGTCTTTTCTCATGAACAAGGCATTCGTAGATAATGTCGAAATATTGAGCTCCCCTAAATAAAAATAAAAAACATATCTTCTTTTAAATACTTGTAGTTTTAACATTATATTATTAACAGTTTTTTGGTCTTTGGAATAAAAGTGCAATAACATTACTTATAGGTACACTCCACTCCACTGGGAATAGACGAAATCTAAATAAAACTAATTATAACGGATTTGAATCGCGTATATTAATTTTTTTTTTAAACATCCCGACGTTTCGAGCACTTTGCAGTGTTCGTGGTCACGGGTAGACTAAGATGACATTTGTCTATTTGAAGAACAAAGGAAATATTGTTAACAACTACCGCCAACGATTTCTCAATTGATATCATGAGTAACGTTCCGGTTGCACGCAGAAGGCACTGACTGTATCTTTAGGTCTTGCAGTCTGTTGGATTTGGGATTTTAAATTTTTTATAAGTGGATGTTTAAAAAAAATCATCCAGCTCCTGCCAGCCGTCTTGCGTAAGTCGTCACTCCACCGTGCCCGAGGACGTCCTACACTACGTTTGCCGAGACGCGGTCTCCACTCTAGAACACGTTTCCCCCAACGGTTATCGGTTCTGCGGCAAATATGGCCAGCCCACTGCCACTTCAGCTGGATGTAAGGGGGCGCAAATTACATCTTAGCGCCCCAAGCCAACCTCACCTGCCCGTGATGCATCCTGCCAACTAGCAAACGAGGCTCTGGCGACCGAATGATGGCGGTATAACCATCAAAATAAGAGGCACATATTAGGGCTATGTGAAGTCCGGAGAGAGGGAGAGGACACCGTAACCCTCGATTCGGGCAACCTAATGTACTTCCGAGAGGGAGACCAACAATCCCAAGGTGGCGTTGGGTTTCTGGTAAATAAGTCCCTAGCTGACAACGTTGTGGAAATCTCCAGTGTGTCGAACAGGGTTGCGTACCTCGTAATAAAGCTCACCGAGAGGTACAGCCTCAAGGTAGTGCAAGCGTACGCACCGACCTCGACACACTCGGACGATGAAGTGGAAGAATTATTCGATGATATATCGAGGGCCCTCCACTTCACCACGAAAACCCACTACAACGTTGTCATGGGGGACTTTAACGCTAAAGTGGGAGTACAGAATTGCAGCGAATCGGTAGTAGGACCCCATGGATTTGGAAGTTGGAATCATAGGGGGCAAATGCTTGTCAACTTCCTCGAACGGGAGGGGCTCTTCTTGATGAACTCCTTCTTCAAGAAACAGCCCCAAAGGAAGTGGACGTGGCAAAGCCCCCTACACTATGACCAAAAATGAGATAGACTTCATCATGACAGACAAGAGGCACATATTCAGAGACGTCTCTGTGATCAACAGGTTCAATACCGGTAGTGATCACCGACTTGTCCGAGGCTCTCTGAATATCGATTTTAGGGCCGAGCGCGTCCGTCTGATGAAGTCCACGCTCCGACCAAAGCTTCTCCAACCCATTGCGGGATCTGAAACGTTCCAGTCAAATCTGGAGAACCAATTCGCTGCCGTGAAAACCACAACAGACGTAAACCAGACCCTAGAAAATGTAGTTGGAATTCTCAGGGAAGAAGATACAAGACTTTGTGGCATGCAGCGTAAGGGCAGGAAGTCCAAACTTTCAGAAGAGACCTTAGGGCTAATGAAGAAACGACGTGAAAACCCACCTGTCACTTTTTCAGAGAAGCGGCAACTAAACCGAGAGATCAGCAAGCGCGTACGACACGACCTCCGGTGCTCCAATACTCTCACGATTGAAAGAGCAATCAAGCAGAATCGGGGGTCTAAGGTGTTCGTACAATCTCTTGGAAGGAGCCACCTAACGAAGTTGACAACATCAAGTGGAGAAGTCGTTTCTTCCAAGACGGCAGTTCTTTCGGAAGTAGAGGACTTCTACGGCCAATTATACGCATCGCATGCACCTCGACCTGATACCGAAAATGAGGATTCTAGAGCTACATTAACACGCCATTTCTCAGAAGACCTGCCTGAAGTCAGGTTTGGCGAAATCGAGATTGCTCTTAAACAGCTTAAAAATGGAAAAGCCTCTGGAGAGGACGGTATTACTATAGAGTTATTAAAAGCAGGAGGTAATCCGGTACTCAAGGAACTCCAAAAGCTTTTTAACTCTGTCCTCTTCGAAGGGAGAACTCCGGAGGCGTGGAGTAAGAGTGTGGTCGTCCTGTTATTCAAAAAGGGAGACAAAACCCTGCTGAAGAACTATCGTCCCATATCCCTACTGAGTCACGTCTATAAGCTGTTTTCAAGAGTGATCACGAACCGTCTTGCACGAAGATTCGACGAATTCCAACCTCCAGAACAGGCCGGGTTTCAGCCCGGATACGCCACCATAGACCACATCCACACAGTGCGGCAGATTATACAGAAGTCCCAAGAGTATAATCGGCCCCTGTGTTTTGCATTCGTGGACTATGAGAAGGCTTTTGACTCGGTTGAAATCTGGGCTGTTCTGGAGTCCCTGCAGCGTTGCCAAATTGATTGGCGATATATCCAAGTGATGAGATGTCTCTACGAAGCCGCCACCATGTCCGTCCGAGTACAGAATCAGCAAACAAATCCCATACCATTGCATCGAGGAGTGAGACAAGGGGACGTTATTTCCCCCAAATTGTTCACTTATGCAGTGGAGGATATGTTCAAGACGCTGAACTGGAAAGAACGTGGCATCAACATCAATGGCGAATACATCTCTCACTTGAGATTCGCGGACGACATCGTCATCATCAGGTGCAGGACCTACAACAAATGCTGAACGATCTGGCTGATTCTTCTATGCGTATCGGCCTACGGATGAACTTGGATAAAACCAAGGTCATGTTCAATGAACATGTTCTACCGGAACCGATTGCTATACACGGTACCGTCCTCGAAGTTGTTCAAAAATATGTCTACCTTGGGCAGACTTTGCGATTTGGTAGAAACAACCTTGAGGACGAGGTGAATAGAAGAATTCAGCTTGGTTGGGCAGCGTTTGGAAAATTACGTCGAATCTTTACGTCGTCGATCCCACAGTGCCTTAAGACGAAAGTCTTCAACCAGTGCGTCCTACCCGTCATGACATACGGAGCCGAAACGTGGACACTCACGGCAAGGCTGGTCCACCAGTTTAAAGTCACTCAGCGTGCTATGGAAAGGGCTATGCTCGGCGTTTCTCTGTGGGATCGCATCAGAAATGAGGCGATCCGCCAGAGAACCAAAGTCATCGACATAGCCCACCGGAGGTTATCAATTCGAGGGGTATGTATGTAATATTGTCAGAATTTAATTACATTTGCGTATAATGATCCATTTTGGGTTCAAAGCACGTGTGCTGTTCGTAAGTGTATGTTTGTATATCTGTTCACGAATTTCTAGATCAAAGGTCATTGATGAATGAAATGACAAGTGAGATGATCATTTTTAATCTCATTTATGTACACTTCATCTTAGGGTACCATACCCTAAGTAAGTTTCATTAAAATCGGTCTAGACCTTTCATAGATTAATTATTTTATGTTTAGTTTACTAGCTGTTTCCAATTTTAAAGACGGTTTTTTATGAACAACAACATTTTTTATAAATTATTTCCTATATAAATAAATGCATATACAAAATTAGACCAACTATCTTCCAACCCTATGTAAATGCAGCATCGGTTCGGGCTTTTCGTGAAATATTCGCATAATTTTGCACTAATCACTCCGGAATGTGATGGCGCTTAACAAATGGCGCTCACTCGCTAGATTACAAGTATTGATTCATCACTGCCCATTCAAAATTTAATTCCGAATATATATCAGGCAGCGCGCTAAGCTGTAAGCAAGCTTTATTTATGAACGTCTAACGGCAGCTAAAACTGGTTACGAACACAGCCAAGTGATAAAGGTAGTATAAGATATCTATTGCTATTTTTAAAATAATAAAATTTCATAAATTTACTGCACACAAATTCAGTCTGTATATTGAACAAAATTTTGGCTTAAAATATAAATGAAAAACATTTGGAATATCTTCAGAGTTTATTTAGAATCGAAATTAAACTATTTCGGAATTCTGAATTTTTAATGAATTTAACGTAACTCAGATTGAGTTTTCATTTACTTAATGATTACATAGTATAAAACAGAGTCAATTACTACTGCCTGTGCTATGTATGCTCAGGTTTTTAAAAGTACGCTTATTTTGATGTAGTTTTTTTTAATAGATATAGTGATTTGGGAGAAAAGTTATTGTGTATAATACATGGATAATATAGTGAAGGAACATTGATAATATTAAAAGTTTCTGAAGTGATGTCATAAATAAACAAATTCAAGCCGGGGCGGGCCGCTAGTTTCATTATATTTATTATATTGCACAAATATGAATAAGAACATCGTTAGGAAACATGCATGTGTCGAATGATGTACATTTATGATTCGTATATCAAATCTTCTTGTAAAAAAGGATGCCAGAAATACATCATCATCCCAGTTCAGAAAAATTGACAAAGAAAATTATGAAAAATTACGAGAAATATGTGTTAAAATCTTAAGTAACTTAATTTGTTATTGTGGAAATGAGTTACTTAATGTTTAACATTAACGAAACTGCAGATTTTTTTGGAAGATTTTTACTTGGTGGGCTTTGTGCAAGCCCGCCTGGGTAGGTACCACTCACTCATCAGATATTCTACCGCTAAACAACAGTACGCAGTATTGTTGTGTTCCGGTTTGAAGGGTGAATGAGCCAGTGCAACTACAGGCACCAGGGACATAGCATCTTAGTTCCCAAGATCGGTGACACATTGACGATATAAGGAATAGATAATATTTCTTACAGCGTCGTTGTCTATGGGTGATGGTGACCACTTACCATCAGGTGGCCCATATGCTCGTCCGCCAACCTATTGCATAAAAAAAGAGATGAGAATTATAATAGTATCTGAGTGTATGTTGAGTAAAGAGAACCGACGATTTTGGCTCACTGGTTAACAGGTGATGTCAATTAGTGATGATTATGAAGACTTTCTAAACTTTCTCGGTATTCCTAACTCGGAACTCATCATCGTTGAATTCGAGCGCGCAATGTTAAAAGGTAATATGCGAAATACAACTGCAATCATTATAAGATGTATTGGATACAAGTCGGTTGACGATATTTCACAAGTGAGGTACGAAACGAATTCCTACAGAATCGTACTGTTGAATGAAACATTTGTCTTTATGATTTTATCTGTTTGAAATTATTCCACTTTGACACTCTAATACCAAACGACGAAATTGGTATATATGTTTTTTTAATAATCTCTTCGGTACACATATTTAACTCTCAGATAACAAACACTGCACTAACTTCTATATAATTCAAACAATCTTTACGTTACTTAAGGAGCTGAGATGGCCCAGTGGTTAGAACGCGTGTATCTTAACCGATGATTGCGGGTTCAAACCCAGGCAAGCACCACTATATATATGTGCTTAATTGTGTTTATAATTCATCTCGTGCTCAGCGGTGAAGGAAAACATCGTGAGGAAACCTGCATGTGTCTATTTTCATCGAAATTCTGCCACATGTGCATTCCACCGACCCGCATTGGAACAGCGTGGTGGAATACGTTCCAAACCCTCTCCTTAATGAAAGAGGAGGCCTTATCTCAGCTGTGGGAAATTTACAGGCTGTTACTTTACTTTACTTTACTTTACGTTACTTTGTTTCTATAATGCACGACAACATATGGTGTATTTTGATATATTAATGTTCAAACATTACGACATTTATCACATCTCATCTACTACAAATATTTGAGGTATACATTAAAATTCAACTAAATAAACTATTCAAATATTTCAGTACTAATATTGAATAGCGTTACAGAGTTTATCTGTTAATTCTAAATAGAATCGTCGACAATTTCTAGTTCAACCTGTCCCGCTGTGACCGCATTCGAGTAATAAAATAGATATAACAATCAGAACATCTAACTAATACACGTCCGGTACCGACAGCATAAACTATTACCAGCTATACTTATATGAATAGATGGTCAAGCTTGTAAATGGATCCACTGTGAGTCATTTTAAACATTTCACAGCATCACAACCAAAAGCTTTGGTTTTATATCCCTTGAGTAACAACAGGATACTGTAAGCTTACATTATCTAAACTGAATAATTGGTTCTAAACAAATATTAAAACTTTCATTAGGAGGTAATATTTCATTGAGATAAACAAATCGGTTTATTTTTATTTAAATCCGTATTAAATATTTACAATAACATAATTTCAATTATAAAATGTTATATGACTTTGCTGACGGTACACAAACGGATGAAACGCATTATGGCCAGATTTGCCAGTGTTAATTTAGATGGAAGTGGGCCAGTGCAGCGACCTTAGATGCGGGAACGAAGGGTTCCATTGTATGACATCTTTGAATCTATTCGAATAACTGAAATATTAGAATAGATTTAATTTAAAACCAGATTTTATAGAATTCTTTTATTTTATTTAAATTTGGAATTCGCTATTATTTTTTACAGTCACTGATCGAATTTTGATCACAATCATTCCTTTACAAAATGAACGAGAACTCATATGAATTAAAAAAAAAACATTATTCAGTTTTTTTTTTATTTTAAATAGTTATATAAAAATATATTTAAATATTTATAAATAGTATACAAAAACGTTGCTTCTTATCTCCATCTCCACTAAATTATTTTAAACCAATAAACGGATTTATACGCACTTTTCACCAATTAAAACAACTTTAAACGAGGACCATATAATTATTTAATTTGTACGTAGTTTGTACTAAATATTTACAAAACATATAATTGACAGCCTAGAAGGTCCAACAGTTAATGCGTACATTTTAACCGATGACTACGAGTTTAAACTTGGCAAGCATCACTGAATTTTCATGAGGTAAGTAAGTAAGAAATTTCTCACTCGTGTACGGTGAAGTAAAACATCGTGAGGAAACCTACATACGTCTAATTTCAATGAATTTCCACCCATTGAAGCAACGGAGGTGGCCTAATCCCAGCAGTAAAACATTCGACTGTAAAATGGCAAAAAAAAATTACGGTGTTTTATTCAAAAAAATGCTTTCGTGCGTTGGACAGTTAAAGAGTTTGCATAGGCATATCTATCATCTAAAGTACACATATAGTAATTATTTTATCTGTAAATAATTATTTAAAAAAAACTACAGATTATTGGCAAAGCCAATTATTTCAATTTCTTAATTATCCTTATGCAGATATATTCGTTACCTTGGACTAATATTAAACGAATATATCTGCATTATATTTTAATCTATATAGATCAAAATTGGGATGTAAGGGGGCGCAAACTACACCTTAGTGCCCCAAGCCAACCTCACCTGCCCGTGGTGCATCCTGCCGACCAGCAAACGAGGCTCTGGCGACCGACTGATGGCGGTATAACCATCAACATAATAGGCGTAGCTAAATACCACAGGCCGGTGACGGGCAGCAGCGTCACCGGTGCGAGAAGCTACGCCCTGCGATCGCCAACCCGCCTGCCCAGCGTGGCGATTATGGGCACAACCTCCACATACAGCACACACGCAAGCCACGGCCCCCAGTTCCCGGCAGCCCCGCTATTCCTCGTCATGGTGGCGACGATGGTAACGGCGGGACGGGGGGTGCTAAGAATCACCGGGCTACGGGAGGCCACCACAACCGACTGACCCTTGCGACGTACAACGGACGCACGCTACGGCTTGACTCGCATCTAGCGCAACTTGAGGTAGAACTTGGGAAAATTAGGTGGCACATATTAGGGCTATGTGAAGTCCGTAGAGAGGGAGAGGACACCGTAACCCTCGAATCAGGCCACCTAATGTACTTCCGAGAGGGTGACCAACAATCCCAAGGTGGCGTTGGGTTTCTGGTAAATAAGTCCCTAGTTGACAACGTGGTGGAAATCTCCAGTGTGTCGAACAGGGTAGCGTACCTCATTATAAAGCTCACCGAGAGGTACAGCCTCAAGGTGGTGCAAGCGTACGCACCGGCCTCGACACACTCGGACGATGAAGTGGAGGAATTATTCGATGACATATCGAGAGCCCTCCACTTCACCACGAAAACCCACTACAACGTTGTCATGGGGGACTTCAACGCTAAAGTGGGAGTACAGAACTGCAGCGAATCGGTAGTAGGACCCCATGGACTTGGAAGCAGGAATCATAGGGGGCAAATGCTTGTCAACTTCCTCGAACGGGAGGGGCTCTTCTTGATGAACTCCTTCTTCAAGAAGCAGCCGCAAAGGAAGTGGACGTGGCAAAGCCCCGACACTATGACGAAAAACGAGATCGACTTCATAATGACGGACAAGAGGCATATATTCAGAGACGTCTCAGTGATTAACAGGTTCAATACCGGTAGTGATCACCGACTCCTCCGAGGCTCTCTGAATATCAATTTTAAGGCCGAGCGCGCCCGTCTGATGAAGTCCACGCTCCGACCAAAGCTGCTCCAAACCATTGCGGGATCTGAAACATTCCAGTCAATCCTGGAGAACCGATTCGCTGCCGTGGAAACCACAACGGACGTAAACCAGAACCTCGAAAATGTAGTTCGAATTCTCAGGGAAGAAGGCACGAGATATTGTGGCATGCAGCGTAAGGGCAGGAAGTCGAACCTTTCGGAAGAGACTTTGGGGCTCATGAAGAAACGACGTGAAAACCCACCTGTCACTTCGTCAGAGAAACGGCAATTAAACCAAGAGATCAGCAGGCGCGTACGACACGACCTCCGGTGCTCCAATACTCTTGCAATAAAAAGAGCTATTGAGCAGAATCGGGGGTCTAAGGTGTTCGTACAATCTCTTGGAAGGAGCCACCTGACGAAGTTGACCACAGCAAGTGGAGAAGTCGTTTCTTCTAAGCCGGCAGTACTTTCGGAAGTAGAGGACTTCTACGGCCGGTTATACGCATCGCATGCATCTCGACCTGATCCCGAAAATGAGGATCCTAGAGCTACATTAACACGCCATTTCTCTGAAGACCTGCCTGAAGTCAGTATTGGCGAAATCGTGACTGCTCTTGGACAGCTTAAAAATGGAAAAGCCCCTGGAGAGGACGGCGTTACCACAGAGCTATTAAAAGCGGGAGGTAAACCGGTACTTAGGGAACTTCAGACGCTTTTTAACTCTGTCCTCTTCGAAGGGAGAACTCCGGAGGCGTGGAGTAGGAGTGTGGTCGTCCTGTTCTTCAAAAAGGGAGACAAAACCCTGCTGAAGAACTATCGTCCCATATCCCTACTGAGCCATGTCTATAAGCTGTTTTCAAGAGTGATCACGAACCGTCTTGCGCGAAGATTCGACGAATTCCAACCCCCGGAGCAGGCCGGGTTTCGGACCGGATACGGCACCATAGACCACATCCATACAGTGCGGCAGATTATACAGAAGTCCCATGAGTATAATCGGCCCCTGTGTCTTGCATTCGTGGACTATGAGAAGGCCTTTGACTCGGTTGAAATCTGGGCTGTTCTGGAGTCCCTGCAGCGTTGCCAAGTTGATTGGCGATACATCCAAGTGATGAGATGTCTCTACGAAGCTGCCACCATGTCCGTCCGAGTACAAAATCAGCAAACAAATCCCATACCATTGCATCGAGGAGTGAGACAAGGGGACGTTATTTCCCCCAAATTGTTCACTAATGCAATGGAGGATATGTTCAAGACGCTGAACTGGAAAGGACGTGGCATTAACATCAATGGCGAATACATCTCTCACTTGAGATTCGCAGACGACATCGTCATCGTGGCAGAAACGCTGCAGGACCTACAACAAATGCTGAACGAGCTGGCTGATTCTTCTATGCGTATCGGCCTACGGATGAACTTGGATAAAACCAAGGTCATGTTCAATGAACATGTTCTACCGGAACCGACTACGATACACGGTACCGTTCTCGAAGTTGTTCAAAAATATGTCTACCTCGGGCAGACTCTGCGATTAGGTAGAAACAACCTTGAGGACGAGGTGAATAGAAGAATTCAGCTGGGTTGGGCAGCGTTTGGGAAGTTACGTCGAATCCTAACATCGTCGATCCCACAGTGCCTTAAGACGAAAGTCTTCAATCAGTGCGTCCTACCCGTCATGACATACGGAGCCGAAACGTGGACACTCACGACAAGGCTGGTCCACCAACTTAAAGTCGCTCAGCGTGCTATGGAAAGGGCTATGCTCGGCGTTTCTTTGAGGGATCGCATCAGAAATGAGGTTATCCGTCAAAGAACCAAAGTCATCGACATAGCCCACCGGATTAGTAAGCTGAAGTGGCAGTGGGCTGGTCATATTTGTCGTAGAACCGACAACCGTTGGGGAAAACGTGTTCTAGAGTGGAGACCGCGTCTCGGCAAACGTAGTGTAGGACGTCCTCAGGCACGGTGGAGTGACGATATACGCAAGGCGGCAGGCAGGAGCTGGATGCGAGTAGCCGGAGAAAGACCACAGTGGCGTGCACTGGGAGAGGCCTATGTCCAACAGTGGACAAAAATAGGCTGTTGATGATGATGATTGATGATGAGATCAAAATTGTCTTTTAAACTATTACAAATTACGTGCCTCCATAAAATCGTTCTCTGCAAAAACGGTGATCGGAACTGGCTGTAACAATAAAAAATTGAGCGTAGCAATTTGAATGTCTAAATTTTGAATCTATAATGAGATGTGGTCATGATCTCTGATATGGTCAGAGGAAGGAGATGGCCAAAGAAACGTTGGGTGGATTGTGTGATATGGCTGAAAAGAATTTTACATGTGAGATGCCGTCAGACAGAGATGTGAAAAAGAAGACATACTGCGCCGGACCCAAATCGTCATCATAATAAGCCCGTATTAGTCAGCTGTTGGACGTAGGCCTCCCCAAGGCGCCACTGAAACCGATCTTCAGTCTTTCTCACCTATTTCCTACGAAAATCCAAACAAAATTTGGATAAGAGCAGAAGGATAATGATGATGATTGCACTCGGGGTTATATTACATATGGCCGGGGCCGATTAGTAGTTACTGATAATCTGAAAAAATATTTTCGCGACGCGCGACAAGAAATTCAAGAAATATGTGATAGTTTTAAATAAATTAATGTATAGTATAATAAATAAGAACAAGAACTAGACCTTGAACGTAGACCTTCATCTGACACATGCATATTCCTCACGATCCTTATCTTCACACCCGTACACCAAATTACTATGTAATGGTTTGCCCGAAAACGTAAAACTCTTATAAGATTCATTCGTTTTAGCCCCTGGACTATAGGTTTCTAATTATAAAAAATATTAATGTAATAAACATCATTGTTAAATATATAGAGTTCGCGTAAATTAAGTGGATGAATTGTGACCGAGTGAAGTCGTAACGAGATTCACACCGATCAATTCTCCACCATTCGTCTATGTTAGTCACTAAAAGTTTAAATAGTGTTGTGATATGTGTGTGAGTGATATCGACATATGAATATTATTTTATTTATTTATTTTAATAACTGTAACTTTATAATCAGACTCCAATATAAAGAACGAGTAATTTGACATCAAATAAAAATATTAAAATTTATATAATAAATATGTTACCCAAAATTCATTCAAAGTTGAACTTTCCACAAATAAATTCTGACAATCAGAAATAAAGCTTCGATGATCTCATGATGAGTCAGCTACTAGTATTTCGCTATATATGTATATATAGACCTAAAAATGTATCTCACAGCTTCGTACTTATCAAAACTACAACAGAATACAATTCAAAGTCAACGTCAATTTTGTTTTTTATTAAATATAGAAGTGATTACACATGCTTATTGACAGTCAAAAATCTACCACCACAAAACATCTTCTGCAGCTTATATTATTTCAAATACATTTACTCTGGTTTCATGCACATAAGCGCGTCCAATCCATGATGATCTAAATGGTAGTCTTCCTGAAATGTCTGTCTTTGTGGACAAATAATGAACCCGAAATAACACTCTATTGATAGTAAAATTAGAGTCGATACATTTTTATCGATGAACATCTGCCATCACTAGCGCCAGATAAACCCGCATCGATATAGGGAACAGACACGTACTTACGTTTTCAATCACCAAGGAAATCTCAATTGCGGTGTCTGCAAAGAGGCGGAATATTCGTACTATCTATATATTTATTTCAAATTGCTTATAAATAAAAGAATTTTCTATGTCTGTACGAAAAATATTATAAAGTTTTGTGTTATTTACATCTTTGATATTTAAGAATTATCAAAACAATAAAACTCGACTATTTATCATTTCGATTTTCAAAACAAAATAAACATTATATCTCTTTACATTTTTTTTTCTGATAAGATTCATTTACAGCCAAAGGTAATTTTTACAGGAACTTAAAAATACAACAAAATATTCATATGAATTATCTCTGCTATATTTAAATTTAAAGTTAAATACCATTGCACAGATTATAAATCAAATCCACAGATAAAATATATGCAATGTCTCAAGTAAAACCTGGCGTATAAGAAGTTCAATACTCTCTTACTAAATACGTTCTCTGTGCAAATCGAAGCGATTGAAATCAGTCTGGGCGGTCGGTAAATAACATCTAGCGTCCTAATACTTTCCGAGATTGCTAATCCGACGTCTACCGTTCTTATGTTTACAGTCGAAATGGAACCAAGGATTATGTTATTGGATGATCCAAGGATGCATTTTGGTATTGTAGATATTAAAATGAGAATATTTATATCGAAGTAAATTCTGTTTTTGAAATGAAAACACAATGGTACGAAAATGTGAATCTTAATCGAAGTATTGGGTTTCAAAGCCAAGGTACTGTTGATTGAAATGAGGTTTTTTGAATTATGGTCATCAGATGTTCTACCACCAAATAGCAGTACCTAGTGATGTTGTGTTACGGTTTGAAGGAGTGAGTCCGTGTAACTACAGACAAGTCATAACATCTTAGTTCTCAGAGTTTGTGGCGCATTCGCGATGTAAGGAATGGTGACCACTTACCATTAGATCGTCCACGAGGTAGACCACATTCTTGTTTCAAAAAAATAGAATTTAACACTTATGTTTTATATATTGTTAGTAATTATATTTGAGTAAAATATTATTATTATTAAAAAAAATATATCCTATCAAGCGATCCCAAGCCGTCTAACGGTCCAGTCGATTGTAAGCACACCCAAAATAATAATCAAAACCGTTCCAGTCGTTTAAGTAAAATTCGATACAAGAATTACATACGTATAAAGATAAAATGGATTCTATGAGCAATGGCTTAAACAGTTATTTCAATGCAATTTATATTCGATAGCCCATTGGCCCGATATCCATTCGGCTATAAAGCAAAAAACGCCGTTTAAAATGTTCGGCTTAAATGAACGATAATAATGATATATTTTTATCACAATAATGCAACTCAATCAAGAGTACAACTAACACGGGATAATGGATAATTCCGCCCACAGCGCCATCAACGGCCAAATAAATAAGCGAATTAATTAAAAACATGTTTGCTGACTACATACAAAATGCAGTGCGGTGTGTTCTGAAATTTGCATTTTTATAACGCCCCTAATGGAGAAATGCGTATCGGATAGTTTTTTGACGGGAATAAAATATAATGGCTCGTTTTTTTTTATTCGTGAATAGTTTTGCAGTTTTTCGTATAAATTTTGTTTCACGAAAATTTTCAACTTACTTTCACATTTAAAAATATATTTAAGAGATTTAAACAAAGTTGAAAAAATCTATGAAATAAAAGGCACAATGAAATAAAATAACAACGCGTGATACTTATTCAATAAAATGAAGCCATTTTTAAATTAATTTGAGTAGGTAATGTATAATAACTTAATTAATAAATAGCGTAACGCACATTAGAAAATTAAACAATTTATGAATATCTGGCTTCCGCCCAAACCTTTGCTTGTAAGGCAGTAACGACGTAAACAAATTTTCGCAGTGATAAAATTATATGTTAGGATGATTAAGGAGATACCACACTAAACGCATATTATGTTGTGAAGTTCGAAATACCCTAATTTGCTCTACTAGTAGCTGACATTCAGAAAGAAATCTGTCGCGTGACGTGCATCATCATCCTCCTGCCCTTATCCCAATTTTACTTGAGATCGGCGCAGCATCATATCTTCTTCTTCCATCCTTCCCTATCTGACGTCATCACACAAGTAACATTCTTTCCAGCTATATCAACTTTCAAACCCTTCCATCATTTCTTTTGTTTTACGAACGAGCTTATTACCAAAACATTTGACATTTCGTTCTTATTTCAAAATCAAACTAAGATTAAGTTTACGTGGTTACATCATATAATGAATAACAGATAAATAAAAAACGTCATTATATTTTTTTGTCTGTGTCAACATTTTTCATTTGTACCTCTCTCCTCTACAATTGTCATAAACATGAAATAATGCAAGCTTGTGCGGTTAAACGATTAATATCGTGGTCGAGAGATTTAATGAGCGACAAACAGCTTTTTTTTCATAAAAATGTTAATACGATTATCATTTCAAAAGCATTAAAGATTATTGAAGTAATTAAGGTCAATAGAAGCGATACGCAAACCATGTAATAATACAAGCAGACGATAGGCTATTTCACTGGTTTTTAAAATCCATTTTATATTATTTAGTAGAAGTTAAGGAACCCAGTAAAAGTTGATTTTTTTATTTCTAGTACATATTTGCCAAAAAATATCATATTAAAAATTCCATATTTACAATAACGCGCGAAAACGCCGCTTGGACAATATGGCGCTACAATGGGGTCGGTGACGTTACTTTTCTGTATTTTAATCTGTGGTACATACAGTAGAAAAGCAAGGTTTACAAGAAAGTGACATCATCATAAGCCCGGCCAATCAGGAGCGTTTTGTGTCACGTGACAAACGTTTGAAAAAATGCATTATTATTTATTGATTTTTGAATAAATTAAGTATTATTTTCAAGTTTCGTTAGTAAATAACCATTTTTAAACTCATAATATACACTGATTACAATAATTCACAATTTATTTTTCGCATTGTCAAATAGCCTATAGTGCAAACGAGGTTTTAGTTTCGAAATTTTAAAAAAAATATTCTAAAATAGAATAATTATACCATTTATAAACCGATCATTAATTTACATATTTGTTTAGGTCGGCCATTTGTAGATCTGAAATAAATCCCTTAAAGGATCAATCTCTTGTCTGACTGTCTTTTATTCCGAATTTACTGGACCAAATTTGTATGTTTATCTAGTTAGGTGACCGATTCACGAAGGTTCATTTACGTAATTTAAATATAACAATTCTTATCTTTAATCGATAAGGGAAACTTGCGATCGTGGCCATCCTTACCATCATATCTCAAATAATAATACCTATTTGTCTATTTTATTTATTTTTATTTTATGGAATAGGTTGGCGGACGAACATATGAGCCACCTGATGGTAAGTGGTCATCATCACCCATAGACAATGACGCTGTAACAAATATTAACTATTCCTTACATCGTCAATGCGCCACCAACCTTGGGAACTAAGATGCTATGTCCCTTGTTCCTGTAACACTGGCTCACTTACCCTTCAAACCGGAACACAACAATACTGCGTATTGTTTAGCGGTAGAATATCTGATGAGTGGGTGGTACCCAGGCGGGCTTGCACAGCCCTACCACCAAGTAAAGTCTACATATTAAACGATAAATATTGAATAATTGCTAGATAAAAAATGCGAACAAGAATATCTTATATATTACTTGCTCAACCTTCAACTTAACCAGCGCGTAATTTATAATACACTAACATTATTCCCCCCCTTTTCTCAGCAGATGTATAATATATGGCATATGAGGAACCTACAAGACAAATTTCTAGTTTGTGTGTTATATATTTAGTTTTCAGAAATATGTATAAATCATTACTTTTCACGTTTTATTCTGTGTACAGTTTTATCTTGTTTTTCATGAAACGTTAAAATAAAACAGAACAATTTAATGAACGAGCAAGTAACAGATCGCTGTCAATAATCTCAAAATCGTTCTACACTATATTTTATAAAGAGATTTATGTCGTTCCAGAAATTTCTAATAGTCATCAATATTTTTCTCAAACTCAATCGCAGTCGTCTCCTGATATGACAGTTCAGATCGTAAGAAGCAGACAGTTTCAATCCGACGACGGAAACAAGGTTCTTCTGTCGAATAAATGTCACTTGATCACGGCGAGGCAAGACTCGACTCTTCTGTATTTTATAACAATACAATATTTTATTTTATATCTTCAAGAAAATTTGATCTTCATTTCTTTCTAAAAGACTAAATTGAAGACATATAAAGACATTTTAAGTTTTATTATTGTTAAAATAAAAAATATTTATTCAAATTCCCTGATTAAATATAAACATTGATACAAACAATGAAATTGCTATTTATTTTCTTAAGGAACATTTTTACGATGACAATATTTTAGTTGGAACATGTTCTATTTTTAAAATTGATTAATTATAATTTTAATTCCTTTAAGAATCAAAAAGACTCAGTAGCTAAAACAGATTAACCTTACCCGAAGATTATGAACTTAACTCGGTCAACCACCAAAATTTTCATCTGTTTAATTTATGATTATACTAGCGACCCGGCCGGCTTCGCAATACTAAATATAATACAGAATTTGTTTATTTAGGACATCACATTAAAAACTTTAAAAATTATCATTGTTTCTTTACTATGTTGTCCGTGTATGATATACAAAAACCATCGTCTCGAATCGATCTATCTATTAAAAAATAACATCAAAATCCGTTGCGTAGTTTTAAAGATTTAACCAAACACAGTGATATAGAGACAGAGAAAGCGACTTCGTTTTATACTATGTAGTAATTTCATCTCATGTTTATCGGTGAAGGAATACGTCTGTAAAATGTACATGTGTGATGAATTTCTGCTCAAGTCTGCTCAATAGGAAACCTATCTGTGCTCAGCAATAGTCCATTACAATCTGTTACTTTACTTTTTACCCAGTGGGTCGTCTATTATAGAAAAATGTTTCACCGCAACAGCAAAAAGAAGACCTGCGATAATTCTTTTTCTTTTTACTGCATCTCAAGAACGGTACGTCGCTTTCCTTATGCCAGATTTTATTTTATTCTTCCTTTTTTCTTTAAGACTTTTACGTGACAATTCATTTAAAAAAATCTATAATTACATAATATTATTGACATTGTAGTCAAACACTCTTTATTTATTAATATACTACCTGGGCTTACGTACCTTGTACGCGTTTGAATTTAACAAAAAAAAATATTATTGTAGCCTAAGTTAATCCTTATTATATCAGTTATCTGCCAGTTAATGTCCCGTCAAAATCGTTCCAGCCTTTCCAGAAATTAGCCGGAACAAACAGACAGAAAGACAGACGGAAAAATTGTAAAAAATGTTATTTTGGTCTATGTACCGTGTATACATATATGCATTGAGTATAAAATGGCTATTTTAATATTACAAACAGACACTTCAATTTTATTATATGTATAGATTATATTAGCTTTACTTTCAAATATGTCTTAGTACGTGATTCATAACAATATGCTGTATTTTTCTTTCGAATGTTAAATTAGTAATGTCAGAAAGAGAAATCATTGTTTAAATTCATCACTACAAAGTATATAAAACAAAATCGCTTTCCGCTGCCTGTCTGACCCTGAGTATTTATATTTAAAACTACGCAAAAGATTCTGATACGATTTTCTTTAATAGGCACAGTAGTTTAAGAGGAAGGCGTATATGTATGTATAAACCATGCATATTATAGTAGAGAGTTACTGATCAATTTAGAGGTTTCTAGTGTGGCTAGACTCTACGAGATACTTAGATCAAAATAATGCAGGTGTAGGTATTGTACTCCCTTATATGGTGTACAAAATAATCCGCAATGATATATATCTTAGGGATATCCTACAATATCCTTATCCCTTCGTTATTACGAGAAATAATGGCTTATTGGCCATCCTTATCCAATTAAGTACCTTAACTACATTTTTCATTTAATATAGATATTTAAAAACCAAGGATATAACTGTTTTTATTATCTAATAACAAGAAAACGGTAATCATTGTATGTACACTCTGTAATATATTTAGTATCAGCATTGCAGCCGTGCGAAGTCGGGGCCGGTCGCTAGCACCCTGATAATTACATTAATAAGTAAGGCCTTATCTCATAAGGTTTCATATTCTGTTTAGAATCTTTAAACATTATTCCATTTTCGTATTAGTAAATACTGATCAATCAATTTGTCAAGTTTTTCTATCATCTATCATAAAGATTTATCGCGCTTCTTGCCGAATATAATCGATCTTAACGTTTTATCTTAAATCAATAATTGTTCTATAATTATCTTTTAATAAGAATTTATATTAGTTATCAACTATAAGAGCCAAAATGTCTAAAATAATTGGTTTTTAAACGAAGGTTGCGGCTTTAAAACCGTATTCATTTCAAGAGGTTGCCTGGAAGAGATTGCTGTTTTAGCGATAAGGCCGCCTTTTGTGCATCTTTCTTAAACCTCACTAAAGTATGTGTTTATTGGTTTACAATAAAGGGTATTTTGATTTGATTTGAATCATAATCTGGTAGAAACTAGAATAAAAGTGGCGCTAAATGATTGCGATATATTGTATAAAATACAGGTATGAAAATTCAAAGATTCTTATCCAGATTTGAATTTAAGATAAACGATTTATTAATGACATCACATTAGAAACTTCTAAAATTATCAGTGTATCTTTAAAATATTGTCCATGTATTATATACAAAAACTTAATTCTCGAATAACACTAACTATTAAAAAACCGCATCAAAATGCCTTGTGAAATTTCAAAGATATAAGATAAGATAGATACATAGGGAGAGACAGCAGTAAGCGACTTTGCTTTATACTATGTAATTATTATAATGATAATGATGATTAAAAGCCTTAATTTTTTGTCTGTATATCTCGTGACCTAAAACAGGGGCCGCCACAGTGTAGCGTCAGACAGGCAAAAACTGTCATTTCAATAATATCTGGCACTTTGATAAGCAACTTTTCTTGAGATTTAATGCTATTATTTGTACATAGAATGATAATGACTATCATTCACTATCTTCCCAAAAAAAAAAAAACAAATATTTACAGCTGTTAACATTGAATGAATGTCAGTCGTACATAAACAAATATTGTTTTTATCACAATGACGTCACCAAAATGACTATAGCGTTTTGACGGGTATTAAAAAGGTTTTAAATGTATATTTAATTTTATGTCAAGACGTTTTTATTTTGCCGGATTATATTTTTTGTATGAAGTAATTTTCCAAACATAGTAGATCACCTTACTAATGCGACATCAACCAATGGAAGTGAGATAATACTTCCATTGAGCCTGTTACATACACACACATCAAACTGAATTATACACTACACTCACAATAACGCATTAAGCCAAAAAGGAGGCAGTAGGTATTGGTGCTTGTCGTTATAATATATGATGAGAGGGTTGTTTTATCCTTAACCAGACGCGCATACACCAAACACCTAATTGTATTTTAAATTAAATTTGTATTAAATATCCAATTTTATAATCAACAGATCAACAACAAGGAATGGTGTAAGAAAGGAAGGAAAGGAGGTCACTGCAGCATGAAATGCGAAGGTGCGCTAATCTGATTAATACTTACTAATTATGTTTCACGACGTCACTTGCAAAATTCAGATTTCATTTAACCGTGCTCTTCTAGCTTTTAATAAACTTTATTTTATGTAATTAAATTTATTAAGACTGCTTTTCTTTGAATTCGACACACTGAAATGCCTTACTGTGGATTTCTTACATTGAAACAGTATAATATATTTTTATTGGCAATTAAGTAAATTTATATTGTGGCCTGAGATGGCCTAATATTTAGGACGCGTGCATCTTAACCGATGATAAAATTCGGGCAAGGACGATTGAATTTTTATATGTTAAATTTGTGTTCATAATCTTGTGCTCAGCGATGAAGGTGAAATTCTAAGCAATTCTATTATGTATTCAATTATGATTAGAAATATATTTTCACGAAGAATTATCAGCACACAAACTATTCAACCAAAATAAATACAGAACGATGACTTTATTTTCACCAACTTAAAATTAATTTCTACAATACTTCTATGCTATAATAAGGTACTTACATAAGCTTTAAATGTGATCGTTATTAAAACTAATTCTTAATTACATTTCAGATCTCCTAAACGAGGATCTTGCTGATGACGTACGCTGTGCCAAGCGTATCTACGACAGAGTTGGATTCAAGGCCTGGCCTGCCTCTTATGCTTATTGCAAAGAGAAAAGCCTACCTGATTTATCTAGATGTTAAAATATACAGTTGTATTGTTATATCCTTAATAAGTAGTAGAGTTTTGAGGCCACTTGTTCAAGGCAATATTGCTATGAAAACATCACGTTAACTGACAATGTATCAAAAAGCCGCTTGTATTGTATGTGATCGTGAGGATAACAGCGCTTCATCATTGCATACAAAGTATAGGCTAGTCGCTGATTTACAAGTTCACTGTACTCTGAAAAGTACACGTTTATATTTTGAACCTTCTATATTCAAATAAAACCATGCCTTAAACACGTGGTCTTAAACGATTAATTCTCAGACGAATTTAATTCTCAGACGAATTTAATTCTCATGATAATAATTTTTACATTAATAAATTTCAAAAGTATTTTGCATTAAGTTTGTTTGTTAAATTTTCAAATACATCAAATTATAAGTCTTATTTTGAAACGATTAGAAACACAATAAGGGTATTGCTCAATAAATAATAATAATATAATTGGTTGAGCGTCCATATTTGTAAAAAATATCTTTTATAAATATGGATTATGTCATAGGTTAAGACTCATATGATAGATATGTCATATCTAATATTATTTCAAAACATTGATCATCTACATACGTCGTAGGTACAATATACATATATAATTAAAAAAATAAAATGTATATTACATAATAATACTGAAATTATTCTAGTATATAATGTCAGCTATAATACAGATAATTGTGCAATGTTTAATTTTTTATGTTTAACCTTCTTATCAACGTATATAGTTTAAGTATTACATTTAGATTCTATGTCATAGAAATAAAATAGTAATAGTTTACTGAATTTTCTATATTTGTACGTTTCATGTGTTACGAATTGAAATAAAATATGAAATAAACAATCGTTTATTATTAAATATTATCCAATATTTCTAGAACAAAATAGAAACAATGATAATGATAATTCTGACCGGTTTTGTAATAACGTCCTTCCTCAAGCAAGACTGCCATTAACGAGAAACTGCATATTACAGCGTCAAGTAAGAGTGAACTCTTTATTTCACTCAAATAATCCAAAGGGATAGTAAAACAAACAACAACAAAAGCCTGTAAATTCCCACAGCTGGGCTAAAGACCTCCTCTCCCTTTAAGGAGAAGGTTAGGAACAAATTCCACCACGCTGTTCCAATGCGGGTTTGTGGAATACATATGTGGCAGAATTTCTTCGAAATTTTTCACATGCAGGTTTCCTCACGATGTTTTCCTTCACCGCTGAGCACGAGATGAATTATATAGACAAATTAAGCACATGAATCAACGGTGCTTGCCTGGGTTTGAACCCGCAATCATCGGTTAAGATGCACGCATTCTAACCACTGGGCCATCTCGACTCTGAAGGAAAGCAATTCCATCATAACTGAAAAAATCGCTGTGTCTACTGCTTTAAGTTCTCTCTGAGTCAAGGGATTGCACGGAAAAACCTTTAAAATGTTCATCGGCATGATCTTGAAACAATAGGATCTATATTCTAACTAGTAGTCGTCTCTGGCTTTTTTCGCTTTTAAGGTGTTGATTGTCATGTTTTAGGCATTGGCAAAAAAGTAGCCTATGTCCTGTCTTGGAGTATCTTATATACATATTTACATTGGGAGATAAAATAAGGGACCATAGTAGCTCCAATCTTTAATTTCAGTTCAATGTTCCAAAATGTAAGAAGATTTATATTTTATACAAACTTTTATCCCCTATTTTATCCTCAAAGGGTTGAAATTTATCAAAATCCTTTCACAGAGGGTGCTATCTAACTGCATGCCAAATTTCAGCCCGATCCGTCCAGTGATTTGGGCTGTGCGTTGATAGATCACTATATCAGTCGGTCATCTTTGAATTATATATCTATATATGTAGACCAACTTTGCCAACATAGTAATATAGCAACAACATACATATTAAATTATATATATTGTCCACAAAATCACGTAGCGTATATCTTAAGCTTACCGCCTGGCAAAATTTGTTCTGGTGAATTAACTAAGATGCACATTGTAGCTATGACGGAATATGCAGGCGCATTATAAACCACTTAGATATTCTAAGCATTTCGGTTATAGCTCGATTATAAATCGAAACGCATCTTATAATTGGAATTTAAATAATGAATAAGACCTTTATATAATTATTTTATAATATTCTAATTCTTCACTCGGAAAACTTAATTGGCTATTTGACAATGCGAAAAATAAACTGTGTATTATTGTAATCAGTGTATATTATGAGTTTAAAAATGGTTATTTATAAACGAAACTGGAAAATAATAAGTAATTTATTCAAAAACCCACAAATAAAAATGCATTTTTTCAAACGTTTGTCACGTGACACAAAACGCTCCTGATTGGCCGGGCTTATTATGAAGTCACTTTCTTGTAAACTTGATTTTCTACTATAGGTACCACAGATTAAAATACATCAAAATGACGTCACCGACCCCATTGCAGCGCCATATTGTCATGTAAATGGATTTTAAAAACCAGTCAAATAGCCTATTGTAAAGTAATGCTTGATTCATTTTCCGACAGGAAATTTGAATAGCGATTCATCAGGAAAATGCTTGACAATTACTATCACCATTCCACGTGGTCATGGTTAATACAATAGCAATACTTATTTTAATTGTTTTTTATGGTATTGGTTGACGGACGAGCATATGGGCCCCCTAAACAATGGCGCTGTAAGAAAATTTAACCATCCCTTGCATTACCAATGCACTACCAACCATGGAAACTAAGATGTTGCACTGGCTCACTCACCTTTCAAACCGTAAGACAACAATACTGAGTACTGTTGCAGGTATACAGTAGAATATCTGATGAGTTAATCATCATACCTACCCAGACGATCTTGCACAAACCCTACCACCACTTCAAATATTCTAGTATTGTGATAATAAATACAACTAATATTTTTTTATTTAGATTTACAAGTATGTGCATATATTGTTTTATATTGTTAATTATTTATTATTTACCGCCTTCATGCTGTTCCGATTGACCTAAGGGTTGACTGACAGAGAATGCCTTCAGGCATTAATTCCGCCTTGTGTCCCATAAACTTTGTGGTTATCAATAAAGTATTTAAATAAAAATAAATAAATAAAGTTGTTTCAAACTTGAACAAATTCGTCGTAATTATAATTATTATTAAAAATAAAACAAACTCATAATATATTCACTACGACATTTGTCACATATCATTATTAATTATTAACAACAAAAATCATGTCAACGTTCTATAATGAAGTACTAAAAGCCTATTGGAAGTTCGTTATTACGAGCTTTAATTAAGCCCAATGATGTGTTATGGATTTTAATATCAAATTGCGTTATAAATTAAAACGATATCACATCAGTGTTCGATAAAAATGAGCTGTTTATTACGTCATAAGTTGATTTAATATAATTTGATATTAACTTAAAACTCTTACGAATCGAAGGCTTATTTTGCGTTAAAATTGCATCTTGATAGCGAAGAAAAACAATTGTACTCTCATACATAGGTATATTTCTTACTTGGTGGTAGGGCTTTGTGCAAGCCCGGCTGGGTAAGTACCACCCACTCATCAGTTATTCTACCGCCAAATAACAGTACTCAGTATTGTTGTGTTCCGGTTTGAAGGGTGAGTGAGCCAGTGTAACTACAGGCACAAGGGACATAACATCCTAGTTCCCAAGGTTGGTAGCGACGATGTAAGTAATAATTAATATTTCTTACAGCGTCATTGTCTATGGGTAATGGTGACACCACTTACCATCAGGTGGCCCATATGCTCGTACGCCAACCTATACCAAAAAACAAAAAAAAAAAACAAATCATATCGTTTACAGAATACAAACATAAGATGCCCTAATAGCTTGATAACATTTGAGCCGCCTGGGAAAAGTTCAGGTCCCGCTGATCCCTTGGGCCATTGTATTCATTAGTACTACAGCTATTACGTTCAAAGACAAAAAACAGTAAACAGACTACCACGAAATTTGAGGACTCAGATGTTATATACCTTGTGCCTGAAGTAACACCGGCTCACTTGTATCTCTATTACTAGCTAACAACGAATGTACTACGGGATAAGTTATCACAATTCCATGATGTATGTACGATTGGTCAATAATCAAGCATAGTGTCTATATTGATAAATGTTCATGTATTAATAGCATATGGGATGGGTAAAAAATCAACTATCGTCTCATTATAAAGAGAAAGTTAACAAATAATTAGTTTAAGATAGCCGAATAAAGTTACTAGTCGGTTAGAGAACGGTACTACGATTGTATAAGAAAAAAAATGAACAAATTTAAAGTAAATTATTATCAACAAAATCTATTTGATATAAAACATTTCATTTCACTATGGTGTCATAATTTTGACCCGAAATATAATTACAATTAAACTAAATCAAAGCAAAACGTTTCATGTATTTCGAAATTCATTCAAATTATTTTTAATGTACGCAAATACTATTTTCACCAATTGCTGATTGTTGTCTAAATATTATCTAAAAACAATTTCAAGGACTAACAATTTAATTAAATTTTCATTTCGAACTCATTACTGATCTCGAAAATGAGAAAAATATGACGTCGAAAACCAAACGAGGTTCAGAGCGGAGAGGTTTTAATTTTTCAGAAAAATCAGCGATTCGATTTGATCGTGATTCACAATCCGTCGGAATACTTGAACGGTCGATAAACAAACGATGTTTGCGCTTCCAATACCAGCTTTTTCTTGATTCAAACAGAATTCTGATTGTAAGTGATTTATGCGAGGAATATGATTAGCTTATTTCATATACTTGGAATATTGAATAACTAACTGTAATCGTATTTCACAATGTGAGATTTACGACGTTGTTTCATGAAAAAAATGTACTGAATTAGCAAATTCGTCGTTATTATTATAACAATGAATATAGTTGTGGATACTGGTAAACAATTAAACATTGTGTGACCAATTAACACTATGTCAGTACATATTTGTATATTTGAGAAGGTTTTTATGCTATTAACTTATTGTAAACGCTGCAGTTCATCAATTTCTGAACAGTTCAACTATACACTATAAAGAGTTCACAGTAAAAACAAAGTCTCCTATATGTATACAAGTAATTACGTGTTCGAATTTTAAATACATTTTCATTTAATACGAAGCATATTCTAATAAAATAAGGTTTCATTTCATAGATAAACTAAAAACAATATATATAAAGACAATCATATTTGCTTCTATTGACATATTGTCAAATCAGAAAAGTATGGTCTTTTGAATTTCCATACCTATTCGTACTGCTTCTCACATCTTAAAATTCAAACATGGAATATAAAATATATAAAAGTTATTATGTTATAAAGGACTCGTGTGTGTTGAAAGGTAGATAAATTACATTATAAATCGAAATATGATAAAATCAAACATAAAGACTGTTTAAATAAATTCTAAAGTTTCATAATGTTCCATAATACGGGCTGAACTTCTTGGCATGTCGTTAGATTTTCAAAAGCCCGGATATTGCTTCAACGCGGTTAGTTGCAGTTTTATTTTCATAACCGAGACTGATGAAATTCAGAAAGTGCGGGTATAGAAAATGCATTTCATACGGAGTCAATGTAATAATGTCACGCTTTTTGTATATAATATACAAGAAACTGCGCTGAGTTTTTATTTTGTCGGGTTATAGTTTAATCTGTTTGACTAGCACGTTTGTGAAGTCGTTGGCTATAATGAATACGAGATAGTAGATCTAACCCTGGATAATAAAATGTCATCAGGTTCTTTGGTCAAAATATGCTTAGTAACAGGAAATAGTACACGAAGCCCATTGACTTCAGAGAATTAGGGAGGAGAGTGCAAATGTATTAACCAAACAGTTTTGTTCTATAATATGTCCTACGCAGATGACTGGCCTGCCTTATAACTTGATCATTTTGAAGAATCAGTGACAATCATTCTACAATGCTCGATACGTAAGGATAGCTTATATTATATAGACAAGTTTTCGACTCCGCAAAATCAATAAATAGATCGTGGACATATGTAATTGTATTTAGCTAACATTACTTTATATTTTTAAATGTTGGAAATAATAAGTACTGATTTTCTTCCCGCTCTTCTCGATGGAAAGTTTGTTACATGACGATTTAAAAGTGCTTGTATAAGCCTATTTGAATAAAGTATGTTCTGGTGTTGATTTTGTAACGCGTGATAATAATGGGTCAAGTCCAGATCATCAAGCAGATGACCGATTGTAACCGGTGTAATGGAATTTGTTAAAAACTTTCACAGTGAGAACCAATCACGCAGGCATTCCAACGCAAAACAATATACTATATATATATATATAGTTCCAGTTTGAAGTAACGGCTAGGGTAATTACAAAGAAATGAGACAAATATCTTCGATCTTGCCAAATTTTCCTCATTTTAATATTGTAATTATAACTATCTATGTAATTAATACTCTGTATTTTAATGAACGATTGATTAAGTACTTATGAAATATTGCCAAAAAAAACTTGTAAAGACAAATTTTCGTTGCATCGAAAATAAGAAGACACATCGCATTCCACGAATCTATCTTTAAAAATTTCCAATAGAATTTTCCCACGCGTCAAAATCATTACAAAATACGACAACTTTTAAAAGAAAAAAGACTACATAATTATTTAAAAAAAGTACGTATACTTGGCAACTCATAAAAGAATATCGTTTGTAAGTTGTATCGATTTTATTTTATTTTCTCGTAATTAGCTATAATTGGATCCTCGTCCAATTATCGAATCGATTCATCTTAATCGCTCAAATATTGATACTAAGTGGTCAGTTTTTATACAAAATGCGAATTAAGCTAATGGTAAGGGCTCTCGTGTCGAAATCGATGTGAAACAACAATGATTTAAATCGTACTTAAAATATTATAGAGTAATAGCAACGTTTTATTCTCCTTCAATTTTCAATGCTAAGCCCGAAAATATTAAGGATGGAAATGCTGGGACGAATTTTGTAAAATTCTGAAAATAGTTTTAATTATTGCAATGATTTTACCTATATGTCAGAAATCATAGATTGATAATTATATATATGTATAGAAGTTTGCAACATACCTACTAATTTGAGTTACTTAATATATCCTAACTAAGACTTCTTGTAAAAACCAAATTCTGAATTTTGCGTTTATAAGTACCCACTCTACTGTACACCGTACTTTGATTTCGATAATAATATTTATTACAGTATGTTTAACAATAGACTTAATTTATTATATCAGAATGTATTCATATTTATCTCTAAAAATGTTTAAACTTGTACCAGAAATGTTTATGGCCATAGACCGTGGGGTCAATATGGTATCTGCAACTTTCACATCATTAGGCATCCCGTACACTGTTCAATATTTCATTTTTTAAACTTAGTCATGAGTTCAGATAATTATTTAGTTAATTTTTATATATGGTAATAAAAAATATTTATATGAAACCTTAAAAATGGCTTAAAGTAACAGGCACTCCCACAGCTGGGTACAGATCTGCTTTGGAGGGGAATATTTGGAAGTAACATTTCTTCAATGGAGGTGATATACTTCAAATACTACTAATTATATTCTAATATTAAATGAGTAATTTTATTTTGGTAAGCAATTTATGAGGTGTGGTTTTAATAAGAAAAAAAATCAACGAACCTCAGAATTATTGTTACTATTAGTATTATAATGTAATATTTATTATCATTTCTACTTCGAGTCTTTCTAGATATGTAGTTAAATTAAATATAGAGAGTATTTTTACAAACCTTATTATAGTTATAAAAGTTACTTTTCTATTTCTATTTTATTTTTTTCCAGTAATTTATTCCATTAGGAAGTCCTTATACGCGTTTACAATAAACCATAAAGTTTTCCCATGCACAATAAATAAAATGTAATCAATGGAAAACCCACGCGAAGACGAGAATATTGTTCTAAGGCAATCGTTTAAATGGTAATGACACGGCTTTCCCATAGGAAGCCGTAGAATTACAAAAGAGAAATACAATGGACGACAAAAGTGTTTCGCTTAGACATATTCCGTGAAACCCTTGTACGGTAAAGTATTTACTTAAGACACGCTCAAAGATTCTTACATTATTTTATTCGTTCTTTTTTTAAATTTATTATTTACTAATTTCAGTATTATTTTTATTTATTTTAAGTAACTGGTCACACTAACTAATATTTGAAACAACACTTCAATGTGAAAGACTAATTAATACTAAGTTTGCCTGGCACGTGACACTGGCGAAATAATCTGTGCCCCCCTGGCACAAATAAAAGCCATGATAAAAAAATAAAAAAGTTTGCCTGACATATCACTAGTTCAACTTGGGACTTTAAAAAAAATATTAAAATTTATTAAACTTTTATAGTACACAACTCGTCACATCATTTCGAATTCGGGCTCGAATATAAAAAGTAGCCCTTGTCCTTACCGAAACTCAAACCATCTCACCTTAAGCGTGAAGGGGTAACAGAGTTTCACATTTATATTATTAGTATATATTTTATTTCTGTTTTTAATTTTATAACAAGATTTTATTCTTTAGATTTTGGTCTATAACATCGTGTATTGAAATTTGAAGAAGTGTCGGTAAATTTTCAAGGCTATTTTGCATACGGCTGAAAATTTTGTTACAAAATATACGAAAGGCATTTTTTTACGAATACATATGAAAGAAAGAATATTGCAATGTTATACAAGCAACAGAAAAAATAACCTTAACTTACATTAAAAATATTAAACCACTATCATAAAAATATGTAAAGTAAATTAACAGCCTGAAAATTTTGGGAACACACTTGGGATAAGGCCTCCTCTTCCATTAAGGAGAGGGTTTGGAACACATTCCACCACGCTGTTCCAATGCGTTTTGGTGGAATACACATGTGGCAGAATTTCTATGAAATTAGACACATGCAGGTTTCCTCACGATGTTTTCCTTCACCGCTGAGCACGAGATGAATTATAAAGACAAATTAATTATAAAAATAAATTATATATAGTGGTGCTTGCCTGGATTTGAACCCGCAATCATCGGTTAAAATGCACGCGTTCTAACCACTGGGCCATCTCAGCTCAAAAAATATGTATGTATGAACGTTTAACAAAAATGTCGTAAAAGTACCAATTTAACCAAATTCTAAGGAAATTTGTAAAATACTCATACATATGATGCGGATCCCTAAAATAAGCATAAACCTTATGCTGATGGCTTATCGCAATCAGCGTATAAGGTTACAGATTCCACGACACCATCGAAATGAGAGTGCCTGATATTTAAACGTTAACTTGGTTTTCCATCAAAAGCA
This sequence comes from Vanessa cardui, assembly GCF_905220365.1. NCBI lineage: Eukaryota > Metazoa > Arthropoda > Insecta > Lepidoptera > Nymphalidae > Vanessa > Vanessa cardui. Next base: position 6,167,230 of record NC_061144.1, on the reverse strand, counting down.
AAGCTCAAGACATCGAAACTAATTAAAAACAATACAATTATTTTATTTTTTTAAAAGGAGTTTTAGGTATAGACTAATATACCATATCATAGTGTGTTTAAACACAAAAGTATATAGAATATTAATGTCTGAAAAGTTCATGGAATATGTTCTTTATATTCATCATTTTAGTATGTGCCTACTTATAGATTACCTAGTGGTAAGTGTGACAACATCATAGCCTTCCTGACTATTCATTTTTATTACACATCTCCATTGTACCTGTTCCTACATTGGCTCAGTTTTTTTTTTATAAATATGAGACAACATCACATACATTACTCTGATCCCAATGTAAGTAGCTAAAGCACTTGTGTTATGGAAAATCAGAAGTAACGACGGTACCACAAACACCCAGACCCAAGACAAGGTAGAAAAGTAATGATAATCTACATTGACTCGGCCGGGAATCGAACCCGGGACCTCGGAGTGGCGTATCCATGTAAATCGGTGTACACACCACTCGACCACGGAGGTCGTCATTACCTGCCTACTTATAGTTTACCTGGTGATAAGTGTGACCACAGCATAGGTCTTCCTGACTATTCATTTTTACTGCACATCTCCATTGTACCTGTTCCTACATTGGCTCAGTTACTTTTAAAATTGGAACACAACAAATTTGCTTGGAGCTAGAAGAATAATTGATGAAGTGTAAGATATATACAAATTCATAATTTGATATGAAATTAGAAAGTTAGTCTGAGTACAATGGTGTCTGCCCACACTATCAACTCGTGGCGACCACGTGACGCCCCCAGATACTGTCATACATTGGACATTAGAGTGATAATATTTGTTTTGAGATGACAACATTTTTGTATGAAGTATATTACTAATTTATGTCACGTCATAAGCATTTAATTTAGACTCTGTAGTTCCTTAGTTATCTCTTACTCCCGAATGTCAATTTACTGTTGACAAAAAAAGACAAATACATTTTAATATACCTATTTTATGTATGTAAATTTTTAAATTATATAAGCCAAAATGAACTAACTCCCGATAGTGTCCGCAATAACGCTGAGCATGTCTTTAAAAACGTTCTCAATCTTTCCCTCGAATATCCAAGCGATTGAATGTACGTTTATTATAAATATTCAATTATTTGATCAAGTCGATCAAAAAACTTTGCATCAACGATTTCCCATCATTCGTATTTATTTATACAGACTTCAATGTGAAAATGCACTTTCGAATATTTTCAAAGGTATAATGTGAAGTGCTATGGTATGCTATATTTAGTGGACGCTGGCCTTACCTTATGCATTAAACAAATAAAATTAATCCTATCAGCTTTCGATGCCAGTAGCGCTAAGTTTTATTAGTGAATAATGTTAAACGACCATTTATAACGTAATCAAGAATCATTAGAATTTAGATGCAAGCACGGTGCACATTAAAATTAAAATAGTAGTAATTAACTGTTTCTAAAAGGCTTTTTCAATTGAATTTAAATTTATTTATTTCATTAAAGATAAGTCATTGCTGAATTAGTGATCGGGATTGAGTAAGAATGAATCGATTACAGATATAAAAAAATACGACGAATATCGATTTTTACAAATTTGTTACGAATATTGAAATAAAACTAGTTATAACGGAATTGAATCGCGTATATTAATTTTTTTTAACATCCCGACATTTCGAGCACTTTACAGCGTTCGTGGTCACGGGTAGACCCGTCGAAACGTCGGGATGTTAATAATAATTAATATACGCGATTCAAATCCGTTATAACTAGTTTTATTTCAATGTGTAATAATCGCGAAAATTTAAGACAACATTATATTGTTACAAATATTCATCGTAGCGAAGATCTGGGTTCGTGAAGGAAAACATCCTAAGGAAACCTGCATGTTTCGGAATAAATTCTGTCACGTCGAACAACGGGATTAAACAACAACATTCTCACAAGTTATCCATAACTTAGTGCCACAACTTATTTTCCAAACAGTCATATGTATATATAGCAATAACTACAAGTATCAATCTCTTGCTATGGACCTAAATGTATAAACTTGGCAGTTGTACGACTTCCGAACCGTATTTCAAATCGAAACGTCGAGTACAATTATCTGCGAAGGCCTTACTCCAACAAATCGGCGGTATTGCACAATAAAAAGCTAACAATGCCTCTGTAATGTCATCCCGGCCGGATTCCCACGTCAGATGGGTCGTTGACATTCGATCGATTGGAGGTACTTTTTTTCCATCGATTCCAACTGGATTCCAGGAGCACTAACGAGGCTCTTTGTTTATAGGATGCCATGAAGGACGTCGGCTAATATAAAAAACATGGAAAGGCAAAAAAATACCAGCTCTCGGCTGTGTACACCAAAATTGGTTACGAAATCGAAATTTAGTATCTGCGGGTTTTTTGGACGATTGGATTTCTTTGTAAGCATATGTAGATGACGATAGCGGTGCGTTTGTGTGAATTGTTTCGTACACGTGCAGATTTTTTATCCAGTAATACAGTTCGCATATCTGAATCTGCTTCATACTGTGCGAATCGTTTTTTATATGTAAGTCTTTATTACTATTTACGTATATTATATATAACAACAACAACTACAACAACAACAACAGCCTGTAAATTCCCACTGCTGGGCTAAAGGCCTCCTCTCCCTTTGAGAAGAAGGTTTGGAACATATTCCACCACACTGTTCCAATGCGGGTTGGTGGAATACACATGTGGCGGAATTTCTATGAAATTTGTCACATGCAGGTTTCCTCACGATGTTTTCCTTCACCGCTGAGTACGAGATGAATTATAAAGACAAATTAAGCACACGAAACAGCAGTGCTTGCCTGGGTTTGAACCCGCAAACATCGGTTAAAATGCACGCGTTCTAACCACTAGGCCATCTCGACTCTATATAAGTAATATAATAATAATATAAACCATTATTATAATAGGCTAATTGTAATAAGCTAATGGGTTTGAACCCGCGATCATCGGTTAAGATGCACGCGTTCTAACCACTGGGCCATCTCGACTCTATATAACTAATGTAATAATAATATAAACTATAATTACAATAAACTAATTAGATTTTTACCCACGTCGCAGAGGGTAATTTATTTTAGTTATAAAAAGTAGCAATGTCCTTTCTTAGTATTTAAGCTTGTTTCATAACAAATTTTATCAAATTCGGTGCAGTAGTTTATCGTGAAAGAGTAACAGCCTTTTAAGATTTATGACGTATTTTGCGAAACCTTTTAAACCTGCGTTATGAATTTGTTTTAACTTTACCTTCAAACCTATTTGGGAAGGTACCACATTCTCTTTACTCATTCTACCGCTAAAAACACTCGTGTTATTGTTATGTTTCAGTTTTAAGGGTGAGTCAGCAGTCAGTCAGGTGAGTAATTACAGCAACAGGCAACTTTCAGTTACCTAGGTTGCTGGCGCATTAGGCTAGAAGTAATTGTTAATATTACAGCGCCAATGTCTATTTGGCGGTAGACGATCTAATATAACGCAGCCTTTTTGTTAGTGCCCATAAATAATTAAAATATAAAATAATTTCGCCATATGTATGTATGTTAGAACAATATACTTATACACTTTATCGATGGTGATATATGTCTTTTGTCGTTTATTTTATATAAAACCTTATTTTTAGTAATGGCTCTATGACTTTCGCCTTTGTTGTTATAGTAACAGAACATTTAAAAAAATAACGTTTTTTCATCAGTCTGGAATATCACTCTAAGCGTAATTCACTACTAAATTGCCACCTACGAGCTGTATAATATAACCTCATACTCTAAATCTTGTCCGTTAAGCAAACACACTACTAAAATTGGAAAGCATACAACGGACCAAACATTTTAATATTCACGCTAAAATATCCATTATTTTGTTCATCGAAAATATCAAAATTCCATGTTTGTATAACAAAATGGTCTTTACGGCGGACTGTAGTGACGCCCACAAATGCGTGGGCCACGGAAACTACAAAGACTGTTTACCATTGAGAACATAATAAGGATTCAGACACATTCATAAGCGGAACGATTTGGTATTCGAAAATAAAAATCACAAATAATTAACCTTCACAAACATTATAATTATTACAATTAATATTATAAACGTGAAAGTAACTACGTCTCTCTGTCTGTCTGTCGCTCTTTCACGACGAAGCGCAGACGAGCATACTTAAAGTAAATGAAAATGCTCTAATATAGACAAATACTTTTAGGTTTTCGCAGACAAACCGTGAGTTTTTATGGTAAGCCATATGCTGCTGTATGTTTCTCACATATTAGTATGTGTTTTCAGATTCTATTTGTACGTGAAATTGCGAACGATAGGGACTATAAATATTAATTAATTATATGTTCGTCGCTTCTTCATTAATTACAAAATAAAATCCATATCTATATTAATATTATAGATGTGAAAGTAATTCCATTTATCTGTTTGTCTGTCGCTCTTTCACTACCACCAATGAACCGAATTTGATGAAATTTGGTATGAAGCAAACTTGAACTCCAGGAAACAACATAGGGTACTTTTTTAGCTGATACATGACAATCCTAAAATGCGAGCGAAGGCGCGGGTAAACTACTAGTATATTATAAAATATTAATTTGAAATATTTTTTTTTTTTTGTATTTTATGGAATGTCATAAATTGTATCAAGTTTATAATACTGATATAAAAGTATCTCAATTACAAATACGATGTAAGTAAAACCTTTGTAGTGTAAACGCACTTCAAAACGTGTGCGTCCGAAATTAACGAATTAATAATGTTTAAACACGATTAAAAAATGAATTTACAAAGTTCTCAGAGCTTATAGTTAATAGGAATACTCATCAATGTACCCGTATGTAATGTATTAAGTAAGAATAACATAAATCTTGCATTAAGGATTATCAGTCCGATTGATTGCTCCTAATCGACTTAAGCTGTTTCTATCATATTTGATTTATCGTTCTATTATATATGTCGGAGACGGTCATGAATACCTTAGCAAAACGAAGCGCGGCACTATTCCCGCCAGGTGGCAGCACTATCGTTACGTCACAACGCGACTAACTTCGTGCTACGACAGAGCCTACCCGATGGAGGCGCACAGAGACAACTCACTTGCGATTCCGCTCTCGTGAAGATCAGTACCTCCGTCCTAAGAACTGTCATTCGCTTCGTTGCCAAGTGTGATACAGCGTGATACTGAATTAGTGTATTGAGTATAGACCGCGTCGTGTAAAAAGAACGCTGGAAGAAAGCGGAGGGGGTGTGTTTGCGCATGGGTACTATCGAGCAAGAAAGTACTAGGCATATTGTTTATTTTTGAAGTAGCCTCGCTCGCGGGTTTGCAAATTAAATATTGATAGGCACACCATAGGCAGGCTTTATTCAGTTCTTTTATTTTTGCCGCTAGTTAGAGAGACAGTAAGAAATTCCGAATCTTTTAAACCTTTTAATATTTAGATTCGAACCATTTTGTGCCAATCTATAAAACGGACCACCATTTTATAGATTGTTATAAATTATTATCAACTGCATTAATATCATCCTCTCTCTTCATAAAACAATTTACGTCATAAATATTATTTCTTTCTTTCCTATATAAAACCATTTCGTAATAATAACTTTTTTGCGTGATGGTATTTTGAGAACAAACGTAACGTGGACACTGCGTGGATAGCAAAGGGCGACTGACGAACCAATAGCGCACCGGCGAGCATGCGGCGCTTGACCCGCCGCACCTCATACCACCAAATAGACCGATAAATCGTCTAGTGCGCAGGTTGACTGCTAGCGTTCTTTTTACATGACGCGAGCTATACTTTAAACGTTGAATAAACGTGTTCCTGTATTCGCGGTTCCCTCTTTGCTCGATCACCCCAGTAATACGCCCCTATGATGTCTGACGATCGTACTGATGTCGCTGTCGATCCGACATATATATATCACCATATTACCATATCATAAATAATAATTATTTATCGCGCTTGCTATCACTATGTCCACTTCATTACTTTATATTAATTTATTGACACAAAAGTATCTGTATGACAATATTCTCGTCAATAAATTTAAAAAAATTATCTACATAATCTTTGTACGATAATTCTAAATATACATATTTTTTGCATTAGATTTTAAACTGGTTTAATTTGTACAAACGAAATATATAAAATTTTATACATATTTAAAATTGTAATTATATATATGTCAGTAAAGTTACAATAAAAATCTTATATATTCTGCCTAGAAATAAATACTAAGTTAACGTGTTTTTCATTTTCAATTCTTGTGTTGAGTATGTGTATCATTATAGCTGATTGTTGTCATCATTATGACTAATTTATAATCGATATATTTATTTGATACAAGATTTTATAGATAATAAAAAAGCGTGGAGTTAATACCTGTTGACTTCCAGTATGTAATGTATGCTACATTACATACATATACATATAATTGTATTTAACTAATAAGACTGTATTTTTTAAATTTTGAAAAAGAGTAACTACTGAGATTGTTGCCGGTTCTTCTCCGTAGAATCTACTTTCCGAACCGGTGGTAACTTCACTTAATTGTTAAATGACGATTCAAAAGTGCTTGTAAAAGTCTATTTGAATAAAGTATATTTTGATATTTGATTTATCAATGTTTTTTGAATAGGCCATGTTCCAAGTTCCAATGTATGAACCAGCTAAGACCAGGGCTCTACTCTCGCAAATTTTGTACAATAAGCACACATACCGTCGTCATACTTCTTCATATTCGTCCTTCGAGAGGTTAAATAATTAAAAGTAGGTGGTGGGGCTTTGTGCAAGCCCAGGTACCACCCACTCATCAGTTATTCTACCGCCAAACAACAGTACTCAGTATTGTTATGTTCCGGTTTGAAGGGTGAGTGAGCCAGTGTAACTACAGGCACAAGGAACATCTTAGTTCCCAAGGTTGGTGGCACATTGACAATGTAAGGAACAGTTAATATTTCTTACAGCGTCATTGTCTATGGTTGATGGTGACCACTTACCATCAGGTGGCCCATATTCTCGTCCGCCAACCTATACCATAAAAAAAAGAAAAAAGTACCTTATGTCTTTTCCCGTTACTCTTAACTATTTCCATACCAAATTTCATCGCAATCGGTTAAGCGGTTTAAGTGTGAGACAATATATGCATATAATATGACTATACAAGTACATTATCATATATAGTGTATAGAAGGAAATAAAACACAATAAACCTAAAAAAAATATATTATATTTATTTATCTGTACCATTCTTTTTTAGAATAGGATTTAAATTGCTAAGATTAATTCTAAAACACAGATATAAGATATGTATGTATACATATTATCAATATATAAAGAACTAAAATCAAAAGATTTCACAATCAACATTTAAAATGTCTGAATACATTAAATATTATTTAATATTTATTCAAAATCAATGATTTATTCAAACTCTTTTGACTCATCATTTTATTAGTTAAAAGTGAAACTACAACTGGTTCAAGATGAAATGGCATAAAATCAACAATTTATGCAAGTAGCGTAATGAGCTTTTTTTACTCTTTTCTTTAAATAACTACTGAATTTCTTGCCAGTTTTTCGAGGTAAAATCTACATTTGTTTGAAACACTTGAATAAACGATCATTTCACCGCGATGTACAATTGCGAACATTTGTTGATATCTTATATTCAAATTAGTAAACAGTTTTGGTCCTTTTGGTCGTCTTCTAGGGATCTAAAAGACCAGCAAAAGGACCAAAACTTTTATCCCTTAGACATTCAAAGACACGAACAAAATATTATTATATTCAGAATATAATTAACGCAAAATATTCTCTCTTATTCGCTGTGTCAATTTTTTCAACCTTGAAATATCAAAGTGCCATTATATTTCTGTATAATATTTCTATTAGTTACGTTCTTTTATCTGATGCATAATAAAATATTAATTTAATAGTTTATATTATTCTAGCGAGCGTTGAAAATCGACAGTCCATTGTTTCGGACTGTGTGGGCGGTAATGGCTCAATAAAAACGCGAGAAATTTAAAGGATTCTGGAGACTATTTAGCTTTTCTAGCTCTATTAAACATATTGGTTGTTCGCCATTATATTTCACGAATACGACTACGATTATCTTCGAAGTTCATTCATGGGTTCTTTCAAACTGTTTACAAATAAGTTGTCATAACTTTGGTAATAACAATCCGTCTCAAAAACTACAAAAATAATCGTGAAATTATATTTTACGAGCGGTGGAGTGGTGCAAAAATACGGGCAACCTATTCTTTTGATGTTATAATCTGAAACGATTTCAATAAACACTAAGATAGATAACTTCTTACGAGCCTCTAATAAGCTTTTCATCGGTACTGACTTTAAAACAAGATGCAGTCAAGTAATAGAAAATCGACAATAGTTAATCGTAATTATCGATTAAAAAATCGATTCATCTTACAAATCTTCACTTCGTAACAATTATTTTCACGACAGAAAAATATAACTTATATCTTACTAAACCCGTATCAACACACTCGGATCTCGTCATCACTGTACAAAAATGCGGAAAGCGTCAGATTACTTCATGTAAGTTGTAGCGTAGGCACGTGTACTATTGTTTAGCGATGGGTGGGTGGTAATCGAGTGTGGTTGGGCTTCGAAACCACATGCATTCATGCAAATTAATAATTACTAGATATGCTCGCCGCCTCGCTAGTGGATTTCGAAATGAAAGCAAAACACTTTAATCATTGTCTATTCGCTTCCTATTTTGAATTTTAATGAATTGAATATACAATTATAAATGTGCAGTTTAGATTCGTATGGACTGAACAGAAGAGCTTCATTGATTTAACAGTCAGTTGAAATACTTTATGTATTTAATTTAGAAACATAAAACACTGTTTAAACAAAAACAAGAAATAAAATAAACCTTATATCCCAAATGGTAAAGTTTTATGTTTCTGCATAAAAAATACTAACTACTATACTAATTTTCAACCCTTATTTAACTCCCTCAGAGGTAGAATATGCAGTAACGCTTAAATACATACGTACTCATTTCAAATCAGTTTTCCAAATATAAAGTTTCATAGTTCTAACTGAAAGAAATTAAGGACTAGCATTCAAAATTTAAATCGCAATATACTTTAGTAATATTATATTAGTTAAAGAAGTATTTTACTGATTTAATATATGATAATAGGTGTTATTAACATAATCATCACCATTCGCCGGCCCTTTGTCCAAATATTTGCGGTCGACACAGTACATAACTTGGATGGAAAGGGTTTACGAATAGCCACTTGCTTGACGCCCTGTCTGAACTTTGGAATTGCTTAGTAAGGTTACAGTGGTGTCGGGTTGAAACAAAATCGTTTAATTCAGATTATAATTCTTATTAGATTACTAGAATTATCTATATATAACAATACTTATTATTAATTACTGTAAATAACTGCATTGTAAATTTGTTTATATGAAAAGAGCAACTATGCGATTTTCTTGCTGTTTCTTCTCGCTAGAAGCTGCTTTCCGAAATTTTGGTAGTATTTAATTGTTAACGATTTAAAAACGCATCATTGTAAAGTTTACTTGAATAATATTGATTTGATTTGAATAAGTAAAATCTCAGCGATTTTGGTTACTTTCAAAGATACATCAAACATGGACTTATATTTAGTTTTTATTCTATAAACCATTCAGGTTTATTTTAAGCCCAATAAATAAATAAAATTAATTAAGAAACTTTGACTAATTTCATTTTTTAAATGAAACTAAAAAAAATTATATTATTTTTATTTATTTTTTAAATAAACTAAAGACCTAATAAGTTTATTAGGTCTTTAGTTTTAGACTCAAGTAAACATTTCTTCCGACTGTTTCACAAGAGTGAATGTAATAGTAAATACACGACTTCAGTGGTGTACACAGATATAAAACAGAATCACAGAATATTATCGAATACTGATCAACAAATAAGTTACGTTATATTAAAAAAAAAAATACATAATATAGTTACTGATGTTAAAAAAAGAGACCAAATGTTGAGCCTTGTAGGATGCCTGTTATTATAACAATATTAGAACATACAAATATTTTTAATGCTACAGTATTCAGTTTATTTCGAATCTAAAATTATGTAAATAAACAATATGAGTCACCATATTTACGTATATATATGTAATATTTTTTAGTAAACATCCATGTGAGACTTTGTCAAATGCTTTGGAATAATCAACATTTAACGGTTCCACCAAATAACCAGTCTCTTTAGTACTCAATTAAATACTGTGAAACATGGATTTTGTATATTTTATATGTATTAAACGCGAACGAAGCAAGCGACAAGCTAATATAAATATAATAAACAAATATGTTGCATTGCATTTTACATTTCCCTCGAACCGAGATGAGCAACCCACATTCCTGAGTTCGGTCAAAAATTTACAACATCCAAAACATTTCGAAGATTTAATGAGATGTAGAAATATTCAGTTTCAAATATCATACCGCCCTATTTACATTCGAATATTTTATATCTCTCGTAAAACAAGTTTTATCGAAATATTTTTCAGAAGTTTCAACTATACGAAATCTCGCTTTTGGTAAGAAGCGCAGTGACATATTTTATTAAGCTCTTTTACATTTACCACTGTTCTTTTGAGTTCTTAAATAAATTATTTTAAAATTTTGAAAAGTATAGCGATAATAATAATAATATATGAAATTATTAATAATTATTTTAAGCTAACAAGTAACAGTAAAAATAATTGGTTATATGATCAATCAATTGATGATTTCTTCGATGTTTCTTTTTGAAATAATAAACGTCAACATATATAACTTTAACGCGGCTGTTAATTCTCTATTAGGTATGTGTAACTATTTTATATAAACAAAAAAAAATCAATTGTTTAAAAATACCATTCTATATTTAAATTTAAAAGTAGCTATTTATTAAAAAGTGAATAAAGGAGCCCGTTCATAAGACAAATATTAAATTGTACATACTCTACGGGTATAGCTTTATTCCGTAGTGAGGCATTAGACTATTCAGAATATACATATTTTAAGGGTAGGTACTCCGATAATCATGGCTTACTTTTATTATGAAAATTATGTTATCCCGAGATATAGATTGTTAATATAAGGCATGTTCGGATTAAAAGTAAAATTAAATTTCACGACAATTTGTTTAAATTCTATAAAATATTCATAAGTATAAGCGCCGTGAAAGATTTTCCGGTGCTAATGATAACGAATCTCAATGAATAATTCCTCAGGGAATTTTAGATGATATTAATTAAATCTGTAGAAACATACGTTTTTAATTAAAAATGCCTCATCTATCAGATAATTTATTATTTTGTACAAAAGAAACTGGTTTTATATTATTATTTTTATGTTGTCTTTTATTTACATAAGCCTTAATTTAATTAAGACCTTAATCTAACAATTCTAAGTAACTAACATGACTGTATTTTTAAATATTGAAAAGAGTAACTACTAAGTTTCTTGCCGGTTTTTTCGGTAGGTACCTTCCGAACCGGTGGTTCACTCAAAATAATTGTTAAATGATGATTTAAAATTGGTTGTAAACGCCTACTTGAATAAAGTATATTTTGATTTCGATTTTTTTTAATCATATAAATTATAAATAACTACACACTGTTTACAAATCATGACCACGTGTAATGTTGACAAGAATGCTAGCTAATCCCGTTGACTTGCAATTCCTCTGCTTCTTGTTTCTGGGCGAATGATGAACCATTCATCAATTGTTACCAGTTGAGGCAAGTCAATTACTTTTATTATTATTTTATAGAATAGTACTTAGCTCTCCAAATGTTTTAATTGCAAATAGAACAACGAAATGATTTTCTAATGAGAGGGAGGCGAATAATTGGATCGTTTGCTTGCATCAGCTTTTTCCGTAGCAGTTTCGGCTTTTGTCACTGTTACCCTGTTATCAAACGGGACCAGTGTATCAACATATGTAGCGTCCTTTAGTATTGGTCGTCCTTGTTAACAATGTTAATCAATCAGGTCCAGGGCCGTATTTAGGGGAGGGCAACCGGGGCAACTGCCCTGGGGCCTCTACATAAGGGGGCCACGTCAGTTTTCAACGAGTTAACAAATACCAAGATATAGTAAAGTTACTACCATACCAAATTATAATAATGTTACTACTTAATATTTTAAAAGTTACCGATAAAAGTAAATAAATCATAACTGACTGATTGAAATAAAAAAATCTAATTTATTCATAATAATATGATTATTAGGGTATTTACGCTTCTGTTTGTCTAGGGCCCCCACTGCTTTGTGGCCCGGGGGCCTTCAGTCCTTTTAATCCGACTCTGATCAGCTCTCACCCATCAACACAACTAATTTCGTCGAATATCGATGGTGGCAAGGCTTTCACGTAACACCTGAACTATCCAACTACATATATTTTCAATTATTTTTAAAAAATGTTTAAACATATTGTTTCAAATATAAGTTCGAATTCTAAAAACTCCCTACTACATTCAAGTTAAAAACCTTTTCAAAAACTCATCTATGTTTTTTTCTAATTAACTTATCGAAAGTCGCAACAAAATGGGACATTTTGACGTTAACATTATGATAACAATCAACATAAAATGTTTACTAATTGACTTTATTACGATTACTACGGAAATTATTACACGACCAAATGTGGAAAGGCAGACATTCCAAAGAAAAATTAAAAGAAACGCGTCAATACAATTTAATAGATACTTAGATTCTTATCAATGATAAAGAGATCCAATACAGAACTAGAATCATTCAGATTGAATTGGTACTCAATCTGAATGATTCTAGTCACGTGATCTTGACATTAGGATAATTTTAATGCACATCTATCACATTCAAATTAGTTTAATTACGTTTTTTTTTGTGATAAAAACTAACAATGTGTACGAGATCTTTCGAAATATACGTATACAGGTGGAGCATAGTAAAGAGGCAGCAGGACTAGATACCCTAACAGATATTATTTTAAATACTAGCGGCCCGTCCCGTCTTCGCCTTTTATTTATTCGCTTTTTATTTTACCTTTCATTTATACATGTTTCACAATTGTCTTTCTATTTCAACTTATTTACACAAATCCTGAATGAATTATATACCTAAGCCTTCCTTATGAATTCCAATAGACCGACGGGTCTATTAGTGAAAACCGCATGAAAATCCGTTCAGTAGTTTTGGGGTTTTATCGCGAATATGCAGACAGACAGATGCGGACTGACGGCTTTGTTTTATAAAATGTTATTAATTAAGATGTTTACGGTAGAAGAAAATAGCAATTATTTTAATTGTTAATAATTTAAAAAATGTCTACTTGCCAGCTTTTTATTGAACAAATATGGTATATTATCTGTATAAACGAAATGCTGCCAAGATACATGTTAACCTAGATATCGTTCGATGGCTAATTTAATCACTAATTGTACTCATGTAGTGGGCGCTACAGCACCATCAATCATGGTGTAGACATCGCTTAAGATATCGTGTTAATTTGATTACGAAACATCGCATAGATATTATTTCACAAAGTATATACTTAGCTTAAAGACGCCTAGATATTGACACTGCTTATTGTTAATGGAATTTGATAAAAAAAATATATCAAAATATACTTTATATATACAAGTAGGCTGTTACAAGCACTTTTGAATCGTTATCGTTAACAAATATATTAAAATTAAATGAAGTTACCACTGGTGTGGAAAGTAGATTCTACCGATATAAACCAGCATGAAAAACAGTAGTTACTCTTATTCAACATTTAAAAATACAGTCATGATATTTAAATACAATTATAATAATAATATAATAACTATAAATATACATATATAGTTTTGATGTTTAAAAACAATCTATTATAATAAACATATCTACTATATTATTGTTAAAATTATGATAGGCATTGTTAAAGTTATGAGCTGAGATGGCCCAGTGGTTAGAACGCGTGCATCTTAACCAATGATGGCGGGTTCAAAATTAGGCAAGCACCACTATATATATGTGCTTAATTTGTGTTTATAAGTCATGTCGTGCTAAGCGGTGAAGGGAAACATCGTGAGGAAACCTGCATGTGTCTAATTTCATCGAAATTTTGCCACATGTGTATTCCACCAACCCGCATTGGAATAGCGTGGTGGAATGTGTCCAAACCCTCTCCTTAATGAAATTTACAGGCTGTTACTTTACTTTTTACTTTTTTCACTTAGGAAGGCATCTCTACTAATATAATCTCATTTTTACTTTTTTGTTGTATTCTAGTCATAACGATGACCACGATGCACACCGATAATTTCAGTAGAGGAGCGTCTTCGTAAGCGATAAGATCTATAATTGTCGGAACTTTCTATCAATCATAATTTATTAATGACATTTTCTTGTTTCCTTTCCAAAGAAAATAAATCTTGACAACATTGTACATCAATTTTTATTTTTTATTGTAACATTTTTAATTCATATATTTGTATATATTTAATCACTTAATGTTTTTATATAAAAGTGAATTAGCACTCATTACCAATCACGATATCTCAAAAACTATAAACGAACAAACTCGAAATTTAGTATTGGTGGTTCCTTATAGGGTGAATCAGCTAAGATTTTACGAAACTTCACCCTTAAGAGGCGTTGAAAGTTCGTGTTTTATAAATTTAAACTAAAGGCGCAGAATTAGTAGAAAATATTTCTTATTTCATAATCTAATGAAGTCAAAATTTAAAATATAAATTAAATTTATAGTAAGTACGTATTAAAAACTAATCATTGTAAAAAAAAGTAAAGTAAAGTAACAGCCTGTACATTTCCCATAGCTGAGATAAGGCCTCCTCTTCCATTAAGGCGAGGGTTTGGAACATATTCCACCACGCTGTTCCAATGCGGGTTGGTGGAATGCATTTGTGGCAGAATTTCGATGAAATTAGACACATGCAGGTTTCCTCACGATGTTTTCCTTCCCCGCCGAGCACGAGATGAATTATAAACACAAATTAAGCACATATGTATATATATAGTGGTGCTTGCCTGGGTTGAGCCCGCAATCATCGGTTATGATGCACGCGTTTTAACCACTGGGCCATCTCAGCTCTTATATTATGTATAATATGTATTAAAAACTAATCATTGTAAATATTATATTCACAGCAGTAGCGATCACAAACCATTAGGAGGATTGTTTAACAGTCTGTTAGACAAGCCGTCGATAAAAAAGCAAGAATATCATTATCTTGTTCTACGTTTCGAAATTCCCCGCATTCTTTCTCTTTACAATGCTAGGGCAACACCATAACGAAATTTTATTAGCCAATCTGATTTTTAATTAAAAATCTGATGTGGGTGTGATAAAACCGACTCGGACTACTTTCTTAAGCAGGTGATACGCATACATTAAATGTGGTTTAAATGTTTATCTTTGGGATTGGGTGTAAGAGTAAAGCTTGATTTGCATTGGATAACTAATGCTATATAATATAAGCTAAGCTAGGCGTTCGAATATTAAACTTATTAATTAAAATTGAATAGCACAAATGTCATTTTTATATTTAGCATTATCGTTGTTGATACATAAACATTTTTGGATAACTATTGGAGAAAAGCGAAATAAACAAGATTTTACAGCAAATTTACTATTTATTAATCTGTATTATTCGCAGTAAATTTCAGTAAAAAGGGGTTTCCGATGTCGACGAGAATATTATCGAAATTTTGGAAAACAATGTAGATATAAGTGTCATATTATAAACAAATATATTTTAATCACAATTTTTTAGATATACATACATAATATAGCTACGTTATTAGGAAATTGCGTGAAATGTAAAACTAAGGTGTTAGTTTAATGAAGTGTTCCTAAAACACCTAATATGTAATACAAATAGATTAAGGTGAAGATACAAAACGAGTGTTAAACATATTATCGCATCGCTTTTCATTCGTAGTGATGAACCAACTTATATTTGGACACAGGGATGGGTCTAAGCTGTAATTGATTGCCTCTATCAGATATGTATACAAGTTGGGTTAATTTGGAATGCTGTAAATCGTATTTAATTTGTATTATATAATATTGTTTTGTTTATTGGTTCAAACGAGCATGGCGTCATAATAATGGTTGTTAATTAGAATGTTTGTATTTAGTTTAATTATTTATGACGTTTAATATATAACCTTATTTCGTTGCAGTTGGAATTTATGTTCGAAATTTAAAAATAATTCGAAAAAAAAATCTATTCGAAATAATTAATTTTGTAAGTTTAAAAACATAATTAAGTCATATTTAAAACGAAAGTTATTTAAGTTTAAATTGTTACTATAAATTTTAAATTTTAAGTTAGTTTTAGCATCCAATATTTATCACTATAGCTGTTGCAAATATTGTATGTAATATAGTTATTATATCTATAACTGAAATAAATGTAATGTTATAGCTGTTTTTATACTTGGATGTAGCGCACACTTTGGCAATATTCTATTAAATTGAATAAATAATAATAGAAAAGGTAAGAGATAACTTTATAAGTTAAATGTCGTTTTAAAAATATCAATTTATAATTATATTATTTTAAACTAAACTTCCTACATGTGCCTATCAATTTTTTTTTATAATTTCACTAAATCAATTTTTACTTACACGCCGAAACAGTAGATTAATTAATAGTTTTACGCTTATAATTTATGTATATGGATAACGTTAAACACCAGTAATTTAGATAGGTAAAGTTAATTCGAATTCTGATTCCAAAAAAGAATTGTACTAAAAAGTTTCTATATTTATTTTTCTTCATTTTCCTTGTTTCGACAAACCACAGAGTCAGGCAGATCATATGGCTTATATTAACAATAAAAAAAAACTAGTTGAACATCCCTAGCGGAACGAGTATCGTTCACGGACACGGCATTTTCTCTATGCCTTTACTAGAAACAATAGCCCATCCGGTGACCCCGGTATAAAGCAAGCGACACATTCGACCGAATTAAATATTTAATATATTAGAAACAGAAATATATTTATTATTATCAGTATTTAAATCTATTAATATATGACTGTTATGACAACTCATTGTATTAATAAATCGAAAGATAGACTTTTTTTTTATTTATTCTCTACAGATATATTGTTCCGCTTTCGGTGTTTCTATTGATTTTACACTGATTTCAAAAAAATATAAGGAAGAGAAATGCTTTGATGATTAATGATGAAAGATTCTCTTTATTTTATTTCGTTTATTTTTGAATGATTTTATTGAAAGGCATACTTTGTATTTTTAAAATTTTTGTATGTAAATTTAATTGATAAGAGTAATATTTTTACAAAACTTTGTTTAAAACCATATAACTTAAAATTGTGTTTATAGTTATATATCACAGTTAAGTTAAAATTAAGTTTTGTGGTTTTAACCATTGTTTAAAAAACACATGAAGGTGATATGATCGGAATAACTAAATTCAAATAGAAACGAAAGTATCGTGGAACAATTAAACATGCTTGTATAACAAAAAGCACAAGAATTCAAACGTGTCTTCATGCGACCGGTCAAACGTCGAAACGTTAGCATTTCACGTATGGCCGTATCTGAAGGACGCATCAAATTCTTTCGCCAATAATTATTCGAGTTGAAGGAATGCCTTTTGGATCTCGAATATCCTACACCAAAGTCATGTCAAGTTTATATTACCACACGGCTCGTATTCGTCACTTGGTTGGGATTCCTTTTGTGTAAAACTTGTATTTCGATAGTTTTAGTAATCATTTTTATTACGTTCATCAAAACACAATGATTAAATTGTTTGGCAGCGATTCTGATAGTCGGATATGAAAACACCAACTTATAATAAAAAATATATAATACGGCCTTCCCTCGTACAATCCCCCTGATATGGCGTAACCTTTACTGATAAAATACTTTTGCGCCTCACGGGAGCGATGCTGATTGGACGCAGTATCGAGTCACGATAAACAGGATATTATTGTTTATGACGCTGTTAATAAAGTTTATGTTTCCTTAGCACTATATCGCTTATAGAGTTTGTTCCACTCTCTTCCGCCAATTCTTTTTTCAACTTTTTTAAATATTTGTTTTATTAGAAGTATTTAATGTAATATAAATGCAATATATATTACAGAAATACTATTTAAATAATGGAAATCTAAGACATTACTCATCTTTTATTTTTTTATAATTATATTCTTCTTCACTTGGTGGTAGGGCTTTTTGCAAGCCCGTCTGTGTAGGTACCACCCACTCATCAGTTATTCTACAACGGTATATTGTTGTGTTCCGGTTTGAAGGGTGAGTGAGCCAGTGTAACTACAGGCACAAGGGACATAATATCATAGTTCCCAAGGTTAGTGGCTCATTGACGTTTTGAGGAATAGTTAATATTTCTTACAGCGTCATTGTCTATGGGTAATGGTGACCACTTACAATCAGGTGGCACATACGCTCGTCCGCCAACCAATACAATAAAAAAAATCTAGATAACACACAAGGCAATTTATTAAATTTTATTTCCTTCATATAATTACTCATAAAATGTTATCGATTTTTGATACCGTTGCTATTCTTAGTAAGAGCAGTGTATTTATTATTATATATGTATATATAATAAGTTGATACAGACCGATATATTTTACGTACTTATATGTAGAACAAACCTCATGCGCATCATTCCATGTACGAAAATAATGGTGTGTTAAAAGCTTTTGATAATTTCGTTTAATCATTGCGTGGAGTGCCTGATAAAGTACGGAGATAAGAAATCGAATTATATTTGATGAGAAGGTTAGTTTACATAAATAAATACCTTTTTTGTCTGTACTTTTTTATATTATCTTTCGAACACACCTATAAATTGTTTTTTAAATAACTATCATTATTTATATTGAGGCCTATTTATATATATATCTACTGTACAAATCATGTCGAGTCGAGATGGCCCAGTGGTTAGAACGCGTGCATCTTAACCGACGATTGCGGGTTCAAACCCAGGCAAGCACCGCTGATTCATGTGCTTAATTTGTCTTTATAATTCATCTCGTACTCGGCGGCGAAATTCATAGAAATTCTGCCACATGTGTATTACACCAACCCGCATTGGAACAGCGTGGTGGAATATGTTCCAAACCTTCTCCTCTAAGAGAGAAGAGGCCTTTAGCCCAACAGTGGGAATTTACAGTCTGTTGTTGTTGTTGTACAAATCATGACTACATAGGATAGTGGCAAGAATGCCAGCAGCATTACCCCCTTGAATTCCAATACTTATTCGAATATTCGCAATTTTCTCGTCACCGGTGTGATTTATTTAAAAATTATTAATATTCATTATTTTTTCTTAATACACAAACTAAATGATCAATTAAGAAGGACGATTATTGAGCAAGTTAAACCTACTCATCATCTATTCTAGCAAACATCAATACTTTGTATTGCTAAGGTATAATTACAGGAACCGGGGACATCTTTAATCATATCGTATATTGACGGTTTACATATTTATTTATAATTAACTAACCCACCGGCTTCGCACGGGTGCAGTACTGTTACTAAATATACTACTGAATTTGTTTATTTACGACATCACTTTAGAAATTTCTAAAATTATCAGGGTTTCTTTACTATATTGTTAATGTACGAAAACATTCCTCTCGAATCACTTTATCTATTAAAAAAAACACACCAAAATCTGTTTAAATTTTAAAGATCTAAGCATATATAGGGACAGACAGCGTTAAGCGACTTTGTTTTATACAATGTGTTGATGCTGTAGCAAATGTCTACATACATTTTGGTTATATATGACCTAAGACCTTTGAATAGTAAATGCCTTTACTCGTCTATCTTCAGCAAATAAAAAAACAACTCAGTACCGTAAATAAAAAACTTTACATGTAATTATATTTGTGTCTAAACTTTTAATGAGACCCCTCCATCCGGCTATTGATATTGTACAACGTTACTTAAACTATTGATGATGATTATATTATGGGATATGTTTAACTAAATACTAAAATTACTATCATAATAATTTACGTCCGGAAACATAAATTATATAAAATGACAAATATAAAGGAAGTTGTTTCTGTTTTAAAACAATACCTATATGAAAAAGAATACAAATTAAAACGTTTCCAATCTTTTTAAGCTGTCACTTCACGTCCCCACACTGGTGGATGTGACTCAAGTCCCTTGGACCTTTTCCAAACTTTAACGAAAACAAAAGAAGCCAAGATAACAAACTCCGAAATCTTAGACAAGTCGGAAACCGTGTAAGAGACAATTTTCTGCTCGATAAAACTATTTAAGACATTAAAAAGATCGTTTAATTTAATTTATATTCTCGATCGCACTTTATTTATCTTTTACTAATCACGATTTCAGATAATTAAAGGTGACGCACGATTATTTTATAAAGGCATCGATACTTGTATTTAAATACAGGGTCGATCGATTTGACTGTCATTGTCTATGTCACCAAGATCTATCCTAATTTATCTTACGATACGTATCTATTATCTGGATTTCTATCATTAACCAAGTGTAACACTTTTATATTCAATAAAGATTTTTGACTTTGACTTTGAACTTAGTATGCCTATTTTTAATATTAAAACAACCTATTTTATAAAATATAAATATATGTATATTAAAACCTGAAATGATTTTGTCGGGACTTTCACAAACGCGCACGAATTCGCGGGCAGCTAGTTTTTATGATTTTTTATTAAAACTATTGTTGGCCCAACAACCATAAGACTGCTTTATTCAAGACTCGCTGTAACCAACCTGCTTCGCTGGCCAATAATATAGACATAAACCCTTACTTTGTAGTCTTATTCACAGGTTAAGGTTAGTTTATTGTTGATATGAAATAAGAGATGATAATGTAAAATATCTACAACTCTATAATCGTAGTGACCACTTACCATCAGAACCAATTGGCTTATTATCTTAATTCATGCATCAAAAAGTCAAAGTGAAAACGCCATTATTTAAACGACTTCAAAAATGGAGACGACTGTATGTTTAATGTGAATGATTTTTTTATGTATGTTTGCCAATGCTCGACAACAGTTGACCGATTTGATTGATTCAAGCTGTATTCTATTGAGATATCTCTCCAGGTGGTATTATTTATTTATCTCTCGATATAATAAGCTGTCTGATGTCAATAAAAAAAGAAAGTAAAGTAACAGCCTGTAAATTTCCCATCGCCGGGATAAGGCCTCCTCTTCCATTAAGGAGAGGGTTTTTGGAACATATTCCACCACGCCGTTACAATGCGGGTTGGTGGAATGCATATGTGGCAGAATTTCGATGAAATATGACACATGCAGGTTTCCTCACGATGTTTTCCTTCCCCGCCGAGCATGAGATGAATTATAAACACACACACTTAATTTGGATCAGAGTAATGTATTATTTCATTCGGAGCAGACCAACGCTTTTAAAGTCGCAGATCCCTTAGGCTTTGAATTTTTATCCATTACTCTGATCCCAATGTAAGTAACTAAAGCACTTGTGTTATGGAAATCAGAAGTAATGACGTTACCACAAACACCCAGACCCAAGACAACATAGAAAAATTCTACTTAAATTTTTCAAGCAAATATGCATCACAATTGAATGAATAGTTACTAACACACAAACACATGACACACGTACATTTTCATTCAAATGGATATATTTCATATCATGATAGGTTTCAAGTAAAAACAACATGAGAAGTAATTACAATATAAATTATTATTGGCATTCGTAGCTTTGAGGCATTTCGGTCCTTTTTTCCGGTTCATTCGTCTATAATAATTCCATTCATTCGTTCGTTCCCCTAACATTACTAAAGTATTTTAAGCATGTTTAATCTCCTACATTTTTAATTTTAACAAGTACTTACAACTTTATAATTGTGAATGGGCCCCATTTATATATGTATGAATAATTTTAAAAATTAAATAATAGCATAATGTTTAAGATTTGTTGGATGATTTTGAACTCTATTGCAATAGATGTAAAGAAGATTAAGTTTACAGTTGGATAACAGAGTTAATTTCGAAATGTCGCGACATTCGGTCTGTTCACCCACGCTTTCGTTCAAATATTTCGTTCGCTTGTGTGGGTTTTACACTCATAGAAACAGAGAATGCGATATATGATTAAAATAATTGTATAATATAAATATATAATTATTAAACCATTCAAAGGTTATATTTAGATATATTAAAATTAATTTAATGGAATTCAGACAATAGTTGATTTGATGAAGATAAATAAAAATACGTTTTTTTTATTTTATAATAAAAACAATTATGTAATGTTAAAAATGAGAATACGTTGCTAGATGACTCCATGATTTTTATTATAAAAATGATTTATGATTTTGCAATATGTTCAACTCTTAAGACTAGTGGTAACTAAGCTGGTTGTTAGTAGGTATGCGTTGAAATACAGAGTATAAAATATTAAATTTAAATTATTTATACTAAGTATCTTTTCACTTTATGTATGTATGTGAGGTGTATGAATGAGGAGTTATTGATTATCGTTTTCGTAACATAACTAGTTAGCCACCCACGGCACCATCTGCGCTTGACATTATAAATTAATCGATTCACATCCAAAACCTTTCGAAAGCCCAAATCAACGTGTACGTTCAAAACACATTAGACATAAATTCATGAACGATCAAAACTCATATGGTTTCCCGTCCCTTAAAATGAAATTGATTACCACTAATAAGTAACTAACTGCAGCTCGTTTGGCGTTTAATAAATGACGATCGCTTAGTATTGGCCCAACATACAAGTCACTACACTCACCTTTCCAGTCTAATGATCACGCATTGTCAACAAATTGACGCTCCGAACCGCAGCGCACACAGTCACAACACTATGCATGACGTCACATCGAACTCCATTCATAAACATCGATCACAAATTCGTGTCATTGACGGCACTATGAACTATGAGTCCTTTAAACCTAATCTATGGAACACAGCACAGACTATAAACCGGACTCTCAAATTATGTCGTTTTCGTATCGTGTTTATATTTTTTCGACTCAAAAAAGTTTCTTATAGGCGCGTGTGTATCGGCGCGCGCGCACGTTTGAATGCGTGAAGCCTCTAGCGTTCGCCCCCGCAATTTTCGCGCGTGGGCGCCTATTGCCGGCGCTGCCTCCCAAAGCGATTTTGCGTAATATATTTATTTAGGTAATAAAACAGCAATGAACTCGTCCCGATACAACAGAACTGTTAAAGACGACCGACGACAGCAGGGGACCGCTTGGAAATGGCGAGCTTTCTTTATAAGCTCATGTTAGAATTTTAAATGAGTATCGAATAATGCATCGGACATAAAAAGCTATCGGCGGCGGCTAACAATATTATGTGAGCTGGTGCGTTGGGAAGCGACTTGTCGAGGAGGACCTTGTATGGAGAAACGAGTTCGTCTGCAGTCCCACACGTTTCGACTTTTTGCCGTCCGCTGCAAGTGCTAGGGTTTACTTCGTCCGGTTTAATTTGAGACGCGGTGTTCTCTGTGTGCATAGAGGATTGTACGGCGCTATGACTGGACGAGTATGCCGTGGGTGTCAGACTAGACTAGTCGGTTGGCTGGAAGGAAGGAGCATTGTACGTAGGGTCGTGTGTTTGCAAGCCACGTCTTGGTCTGCTTCATACATTCGTAATGAAATCGTCGCTGCACTGTGAGTCCTAATTAGATGTCCTGCCGGATCGCGCTAATGTCGCCTTAAACTTTAAATGTGTGGACTTTGTTAAGTGCATTTAAGCACTATGGACACTAGACTTAAAATATATTCTTACTTAGCTTACTCTACATTGCTATTGTCTTTGTAACTATATAATTATGAACCTCTATCTCCAAGAATATTACATTATTAATCAACATTTGCCAATTGTTTCTTTTTTTTTATTAAGTAAGGTAACGAATTAATTGTTCTCAATTTCATATTACACATAAATAAAAAAAATCTTGTTATTTTACTTTTACAATTGTCAAAAATAAAATAAAGTAACTACTTTTTTACATTTTTTACGTGTAGTTACACAATAACCAAAGTAAAGATATATGAATTATAAAACATGAATTCATAAGGCTTCTTTTTGTATTCAAATCAGACAATAACATTAATATTTATAAAACTCAGACAAGTTAACTGTTTTTGTGTAAATCTTATATAGTATAAGGTAAGGTACCTGTAAGAAATGTGTACTGTCTTTGTATATAACTTTAACTATGTAAAAGTGAATACAGGATATCTGAATATAACTAAAAAGGAAATGACGTTCCACAATTACCCCACTGGTCAAAAGAATAAGCACTCTTTAAGGCAGAATAATTCAGAGCTTCATCTACATTTCTACAATGATGCTCGTCGGTGGAACTGCGGATATATATGTATAGTACAACACAACTTAGATGTAGCATCGGCAAAATTCGTAAAACCGATCAAATCCGAATTACGTACGCTATCTTAAATTATGAATATTTATTTCTTACGTGAATATGATCTTTACACAAACGTAATAACTTGTAATATCATATGATCTAATATATTCGTCAATTTCACACGTCGACATGGTTGAACTGACGATATAGATAAACCTACATAGATAAACCTATATAGATAAACCTACCACCGATTCGGAATGTAGATTTTACCGAGAAGTGCTAGAAAGAAACACATATATCTTTCTTGGTGGTAGGGCTTTGCAAGCCCGTCTGGGTAGGCACCATCCACTCATCAGTTATTCTACCGCCAAATAACAGTACTCAGTATTGTTGTGTTCCGGTTTGAAGGGTGAGTGAGCCAGTGTAACTACAGGCACAAGGGAAATAAAATCTTTGTTCCCAAGATTAGTGGTACATTTAGTTTAGTTTAGTTTAGTTTATTCTTTATTGTACACCACACAGTGAAATAAAAAAAATACAAATGACAAAGATATGGCCTAGATATAACAGGCGTACAATTTTGGCGACCTTATCGCTACATAGCGATCTCTTCCAGGCAACCAACGGTGTAGGATAGGTCATAGAATATAAGGTGGGTGGTGCTCTACTAATAAATAAAATAATATGAATCTATTAATAAAACTATGAAATAAATATAAATATAGAATACAAAAATTATATATCCATTAATAAATTATATTGTCAATACATATAAAATAAATATATATATATATATAAATCTAAATACAATGAGTATAAACGATATATTCTATAAACGATGTCTTCAATCATAACGAAAAAATAAATAAATTAACAAAATAAAAAACAGAAAAAAGAAATCATTATCGTAAAGGAACTTGAGACAGAAAGTGATTTTTTAAAAGTTTTTTAAAAATAAATAAGGTTTTGGCCTCCCGAATATTTAAAGGAAGGTTGTTCCAGAGCGTAATAGCCTGAATTGTAAATGATTTTTTATAAAAAATAGACTTATGTTCGGGCACCCTTAAAATCAGTCTCTTCGTAGAACGAGGGTGTTCTCCGGGTTTTCCTAAAAATATAAATTTTTCCTTCAGGTAAGGGGGAGTAACAGGGTGAAACAACACACAGTAAAGTATAGACAGGACATGCATATTCCGGCGAAGTCTGATGGGTAGCCAATTGAGACGGGAACGAAATTGCGATACGTGGTCGAATTTTCGTAATCCAAATATAAACCGAATAAAGGTATTTTGAAGTCTCTCAAGTTTATTTAACTGGTCTTCGGATAAGTCCACAAAGCTTGTATCAGCATAATCCAAAATAGGAAAGAGTAGAGTTTGTGCAAGCATAATTTTGGTAGGAATGGGAAGAAAATTTCGAAGACGACGCAAAGAACTCAGCGCGACGAACACCTTCCTGCTGATTTCATTCACATGGCGAGTCCAGCTAAGAGAATTATCAACGAAAACTCCAAGGTTTTTGACGGAATCGCAATAAGAAATGACAGTATTGTCAAACATTATCAGAGGCAAGGAGGACCAGTCGACTTTGGATAATTGTTTCCGGCTGCCAATAATTATGGCTTGAGATTTACTAGGGTTGACATTAAGACCAAAAGTTTTACTCCATTCAAGAATGATATTGAGGTCATTATTCATCCTTGTGATTGCCAACGGAAGATTTTCCACAGTCGACTGGGTGTAAATTTGGACATCGTCTGCATACATGTGGTAGAGAGAAGAAAGGTTGTGAGTAATAGAATTAATGAAAATAGAGAAAAGTAACGGTGACAAAACGCCGCCCTGTGGTACGCCAGCATAAATATCACACCACGACGTGTAAGTATCATCAGTACGAATACGTTGCCGACGACCACGAAGATAACTGTGAAACAAGTCAATGACTGCAGGAGACACGTTAAGAGAGCGCAACTGACTCAGTAGGACATCAAAGTCAACACTATTGAAAGCATTGCTGAAATCCAACAAAGTCATAACAGTGAGCTGTTTACTGTCCATGCCTAATCGAATGTCATCGGTAACTTTTATAAGGGCAGTAACCGTACTATGTCCTGGGCGAAAACCAGATTGGAAAGGATTGAGCAAATTGTTCTTGTTTAGGAAGAGATTTAATTGAAAGTGAATTAGTTTTTCAAGAACTTTTGACAGGAAGGGTAATATAGAGATAGGACGAAAATCGGAAAAGGTAACAGGATTAGCTTTCTTCGGCAGTGGTAAAATATTAGCGCTCTTCCATACTTCAGGAAATACACAGCATGAGACACATTCATTTAGAATATATGTGATCACGGGAGCGATAATATCAAGGAGAGGAATGATCATAGTACGGCTAACATTATCGGTACCAATGGCATTAGATGAGACGGACAGCACGCTTTTCTTAACATCACACACAGTGAACTGACTTAACACAAAAGGAGGATGAGAAGGAGTTGAAGTTATAGAAAGTGAGTTAAGAGTACGTGATTTAGCTGAACTATCAAATGAGTTCGAAGGATTAGAAAAATATTGATTTAGGAGTTCTGTATCAATATTAAGAACAGATGGATTATGAGAAGATTTACCAACTCCAACAGTCTCAAGAAATTTCCAAACTCTGTGAGAATCGCTATTCTCGACTGAGGCATGAATGTGGCGACGTTGTGCATCCCTACATAATGTATTGCAGCGATTTCTAGCTTTAATATACTTACTACGATTTTCGTCAGAATTATTTAATTTAAATTTACTTTTAGCAACATTTTTCCTGTGAATGCTAGTTTTTATGTCTTCAGTTAGCCAGGGTGCAGGAAGATGTTTCATCTTTACTTGGTGAATTGGCGCATGAACGTCGTACAGTTGATTGAGTAACGAGCTAAAGACATCAACCCCTTGCTCAATACAAGACGCCGACTCCACTGCTGACCAATCAATATTACGCGCATCAGCACGTAGTTGTTCAACATCCATTCCAGCAAAATTACGCCGCAGAAGTATCTTAGGCTTAACTTTAGGAGGGCGCAGTTTATACGAAAGAAAAATTAAATCATGATAGGAAAAGGCATCGGCAGAACACTGACCGTGCTTGGAAACGAAATCAGGAGAAGACACAATTATAAGGTCAAGAAGAGAAGGAGTAGAATTTGGATATCTGTGGGTCGCTGAAAGGGGAAGAATATGCATGTTACACGCTTCGCAAACAGATACAAGCTTATGAGCTCTGCTGTCATCCTTCAGTAGACATGTGTTGAAGTCGCCCATTAATATGGTGTGACCATAATTTGGGACAGATGTTTCTACAAGGGCTTCGAAAGAGGAAAAGAAATTCGTTAATAGAGAGGGACTGTAAAAAACGCCAAGTAAAATTTTTGTCTGGCTTAGAGAAACTTCTACTAGTAAGTGTTCAGCCGAATCAACAGGAGGTGGCTGACATGACGAACTTACAATTTTAAAAGGAATGTAGGATCTAAGATAGATCGCCACACCACCACCAGTCCTGTTGCTTCGATCATTACGAATCAGATGGAACCCTGGCAAAGAATACGAAGTAGACGGTAAACAGGGCTTAAGCCATGATTCCGATACTAAAATCGCATGAATATCACGGGACTCAAAAGAGGCAAGCATGTCAGGATAATGGGCTGGAATACTTTGGGCATTTATGTGGACTACGTTAAGATTTTTCACACATTCAGAAAAGAGAGAATTAAGATTGGCGTTAAGAGGAAGGGAAGAAACAGCACTTTGAAGACTTAAGTCACTCAATGACTCATCACCCGAAGATACCGAAAGAAAAGTATCACTAAGAATACTACAATTTGAAGACATTGTAATTATAAATATATAACAATAAAATAAAAAAAAATAAAAAAATAAAACTTAGAATAATTAAAATATGTATGTATATAAAAAAAAAACTAATAATAATAATAATAATTTTAAAAATTAACTTAAACGTAAAACTAGTTTACTTAATTTACTGTTACTGTGCCCGATATCCACCGGCGGCATGAAAGAGACCAAAAGTATAACAAAACGTAGTTCAAAAATAATTGTTTACAAAATAAAAGTTGTAAAAGTAAAAAGAAAAAAAAAAGAAAAAAAAAATCAAGAATAACAATTAAAAATGAATCAAATGGTGTTTTTGTACCTTATTAGTTTAGTTAGAACATATCTTAAGAATAATTGATAAACAAAAGAGGTAAAACTAAAGTATAATAAACAAAGTTCAACATATGATAATATTAAATCCTTAGCTAAGTAAAAAAATAACATTATAATTAAACAAAGCAATATATCTACGAGCCCTGCGGCGGTAATAAGAAATATTAGATAAACAGTTGCAAATAAGACGTGTAAAAGTGAACCCGCGTCGCTCGTTGATAATGCGATTACTATTGCAAATAATCAAACATCAACCTTAGTGATATAGTCGCAGTGTTGATTTTTTAAAAATTAAAGTAAAACGAAGGATTGATACACTATTTTAACATGAATAGCTAGGAAGTTAATCAATATGAGACTTATAACAAAGATTACACAAGTGAAAGGTTAAATATAACTATTTTCTGTAGGGCTTTCTGGGCCTAACACTTGGTTTCGGGGTAATCGAAGCCACTGAGGTCTGCTTCCGTACTCCCACCTGCGTGAAGGATGCCGGTTCGGCTGACACGGCGTCACCTGCACTGTTGACGCTGCCAACCACCTCCGGAATAGCGTTCACTTCAGCCACTGTGACGACACGATGGTGCTTACCGTCAGGACCGACCACAACAACAGAGCCGTCTTTCGTCCAGCTGCGTGATACCCCGAACCGTTTACGTGCCGCAACAAATGCTTCGTGCCGGCCCTTCGTCAGAAATTCGGATAATGTGATACCGCTGCCCTTTAATTTGGATTTGCCGTACCATATCTTGTTGCGGAGCCCCTGATCAAAGAATTTAACACAGATGGCACGATGCTTGTCACTATTATTTGAACGACCCAAGCGATGGCACCTCTTAATATTGCTGACTGTGACTTCTGCCAAGGATAGCCGCTCATTCAATATCTTGCACACAATCTCAGCTGGGTCTTCATTGTTGACCTGGGGCACACCGTGAAAAAGCAAGATGTTTCTTCTGGATCGAACTTCCATGTCCTCTTGCTGCCTGGAGAGAATCTGAAGCTGCACCTGCAAGTTCTCCAGCGCCGTCATCACAAAAGTTCTGAATGCACTAAATTGCGCATTTATATTAGATGACGGACTAGCTGCAGGAATAGATGCCCGAACTTCCCTCTGGAACTCATTCATTTGAGATGTGAACATGGTAGCTAGCTGCTCGATCGATTTCTGGAGCTGATCCATTATACTTGTTCCAAAAATTAGTGGTGGTGATGTGGCAAATATTTCATATAAGTTATTTATTTAGAATTGTGTTAAAACAATTATTTATACTTGAAGCCGGTGGATATTTGAACTCACAGGTACATTTTATTTATTATTAAACTAGTAAATGAAATATTAAATATTATTTAAAAACGAGACTGTTTTTTAATGTGTGTACTCTATCGCGCCTACCCACGGAATCCCCTACCCACGGAATCGCGGGTAGGGGATTCACGGTACATTGACAATGTAAGGAATAGTTAATATTTCTTACAGCGTCATTGTCTATGGGTGATGGTGACCACTTACCATCAGGTGGCCCATATGCTCGTCCGCCAACCTATACCATAAAAAAAAATCTTTTTCGATAATTGAGATGCCTTACTTTTGTTATAATACATAATTATATACCATGAGAGTCAAGAAGTATCATCTAAATTCGAAATTATTTCATGTTGAATAATACGCTTTATTTATTCACGTTTATTTCACATTATGATATATGATACATAACATATTGAAAAGAAAAAATGAGTTCACAGACTCCCGCGAGACCACACAAGTTATTTCATCACCAAAATTATGTCAAGCTATTCATTTGTTCGATTTTAATAAGAGAACGAGTTTTTTGAATAAATCTATTTAATGCTAGAACGTTATTGGTGCGAGCAACATTAATTTCTAGACGAAATTAATAAATTAATTCATAATTTTCAATTTTGAAGAGACCATATGTATATATATTGTAAATGTGAAAGTAACTCTGTCTGCCTGTCTGGCACTCTTTCCTTCTTGATCTCCAAAAAAGGACATAGGCTTTTTTGCCAAACATGACAAACAACATTCTAAACGCGAGCGAAGCCACATGCGACTACTAGTTTTTCCATATCAAAATATTTAAGCCACTTTTGTGGAAATAAGGACTAAGTAATGTTTTCTAAAAATGCATATTGAATATGTTTTTTTTTTTTTTTTAATTAAAAAGCCTCGTTATTTGTCTCTCTATGGAATCTAGGCCATACCCACGTTCAGGCTAATGAATAAGCACTAACAAAACAATCAGGATTCAAACCGTGGGCAGAATGCCTCGCATCTGTTGCATTACTACAAAACGTAATTCACGATTAAATATTGCTGTAATTAATTAATAGTTCATAGTCATAATGAACGGCAACATTAATATACTTTTATTCTATATTTAAACGAATTCTTACGTAAAAAAAATATAATCGTAAAAATTAAGAATATTTAACATGTAAAATAATAGTAATTCTTTGATTAAAACAATTTGCTTGTAAAAATTCATCAGGCACTCCAATTTACCCAGAATTTTATTTGTTTTACAACATGTAATTAACGTGAAAATAAATATGTATGTAAAAGCAAGTAAAGCTTATACCCTGCGCTGGATCTCTTGTCGATCGTGTTGAATTTTCTGTCCCATCGGATCATAAGCAAATGTGGAAATAGTAGTAGTATTAGTATTTGTATATTTTCTAACCAACTCGCTAGCCACACTTCGATGTGGATAAAATCAGTTTTTAGATAATATGATTTTATTTTGATTTAACCAACTCATTAAAATAGATTTTTAAAATAAAAAAAAAACATATGTAACTTTCTTGCTGACATTGTAAAAAAATACTTATTAAATTGCCTGTTACAACAGTCTATAGTTAAGCATTAGTCATTAATCACTTGTGCTACGCAACTGGCAAAGGTTTAACATTGTACAGCCTATTCCAAACGAAGAAGTCTGACATCGACACCTTCAATTGACACAATATCAGGGGTCCAAATCTTGTATTGTACTACGAATTAGTAGAAAAATGGCGGTTTAAATGTCGGCAAAGCAATAAACATTAGAAGTTTTAATGGATACATGTAGCTAAGTGTAACAGGGTTCTATTATAATAAATATATATTTATATTTCGATTGCAATAGGCTGTAGAAAGACAGACAAATGAATGATTCGGAATGTTTAATATAAGATCTCTCCAGAGCTCCATAAATGAATACCAATTACTCAATAAACTGAACTAAATTATCCAATGAAAGAACAGGCATGTATAATCTGTAATGATATAAGGCTTCGAATCCATACACATACTGACTGACAATTAAGTGACACAATTTAATCAGTTCTGAATATTCAATTAACAATACACAGAACAATAATGGATTAAGCTATATTACCGAAATCCGTTGGATACTGATTTAACAATATTCCAATATTCTCAGTCCACAATTTTGAATATGAATATGCATTTTTAAATTGTACGTGTTATAAATAAAACATGACCATCGTTAAAAGCAAGCACGTGAAAGTTATTTAATTTCTCGTTTAGAATAATTTATATTCTGTACATTCTCACCACTCTTTTTTTGCTAAATAGGATGATGATCCACCTAATTGTATTGGTCTTGTATTATAACCGAAAGGGAATATAGCTTTTTATAAACACATCGTAACGCTGTACTGCAAAACATGACTCACTTACCCTTTAAAATTATTTGTTTGGAGGTAGAAGAACTACTAAGAGCTTGGCAGCACACATTGTGTTTTTTTGCTAGGGAAATCTTTGAAAAATATTTTGAATCTGGGGGACATTTGACTTTGACTATATTATTAAGGAAACTAGTTAGAAAAAGTCTACATCGTTTAGTTTAGTATTCAAAGTTTTGTGCCGTCGAACCTAAAAATTAATTTATGCGTAGTAAGCTATTATCAGATATAGCTCAGTGGCAATAGGTCAATCTTGACCGAAAGCGGATACTGATTCAAATCCGGGTTTGCCTCACTCAACAAACATAGAGCTTAATTCGTATTTATAATTCATCTCATGATTGGCAGTATCGTGAGAAAATCTGCATCAACAACAACAACAACAGCCTGTAAATTTCTCACTGCTGGCCTTAGTTAGCTCCTCTCCCCTTGGGGAGAAGGTTTGGAACATATACCATCACGCTGTTGCAGTGCGGGTTGGGGTAACACATGTGGCAGAACTTCTATGAAATTAGACACATGCAGGTTTTTTCACGATGTTTTCCTTCACCGCCGAGCACGAGATGAATTAAAAACACAAATGAATATTCAGCACTAAGCCATCTCGACTCATGAAGAAAATCTGCATACGAAGATGCAAATCTTCCACAAATATCAGCCTTTTTGCGGACTAGGCATAATAATAATAATAATATTTATTTCGAGTATCATTGACTCATTTTTGTTAGTAATACAAAAAAAAAAAATCGTGCGCCTCCGCGAACATCCCTGATGCGCTACAAAATCGGGGCAGCCCCATCAGCACCCTGAAAGCATTATTATATTGAACACGAATAGCGTTGTACGACTTTTGCGAATACTTGGCCCACAGGTTGCACGTGTAGAAATTCATACAATATGCTCTGAACAACGTGCCCTTGACACTCTCCGAACAACGCGCAAACCTGCGAGCCAGCATGTTCGCTCTCATTGACAACGCCCTCCGTTCTCTTTCAATATCAGCGTCGTCTTTGAGGTCTGAGGTCAATATATGACCAAGATATTTAAATTGGGAAACCCTTTGCAGTGCTGTACCATTGAGCATTACAGGTGGTACACTACTTGGCACTTTACCTCCGGCCTCAAAAACCATCACTACACTTTTCTTTGCATTATAGTTTAGACCATGACCTCCCACATAATCCTCACATTTGGCCATCAGTTTTCTAAGACCACAAATAGACGCACTCAACAGCACCATGTCATCGGCATAGCTAATGTTATTGACACAAATACCGTCTATGTAACAGCCGATCCTGGTGCTGCTAAGCTCGGTGATTAAATCGTTTACATAAAGGTTAAAGAGTGTTGGCGAGCTCAATCCTCCCTGCCTCACTCCACACTCCAACCCATATGGACGTGACAATGCTCCTGCCCATCGGACATTATTGACCTGATTTCCATACCAAAATTTAAAGATATTGGTCAGTTCCGAAGGTATGCCAATCTCGTTCATTTTACGCCATAAGATGTCGTACGAAACCAGATCAAATGCCTTCGACATGTCAAGAAAACATGCATAAACTGGAGTCTTACGCCTAGTATAGTATGTGACAGCATGCTTAACACAAAGTATAGCACTTTCCGTAGACAATCCAGGTCGGAATCCAAACTGGTTATCATGCGGTTTTATGAATTTATTTAATTCTATATTGAGCACGCTGTCAAACACTTTCGAGATGACCGTAGCCAACGAAATAGGTCTATAGTTGTTTTTATCAGCCAAGTCGCCAGTTTTGTTTTTCACAATAGGCACAACTATCGTACGTATCATCTCGCCAGGCATAAAACTATGGCTCAAACAAAAGCTGTACAGCATACACAAAACCCTGGGAAGATGTGGCCCAGCGTATTGAAGATGCTCAATGCTAAGTCCATCATGGCCCGGGGATTTACCTCTAGTCATATGTTTGATTATATGTGCAACTTTGTTATATTTGAACTTAATACACATTTCCACGCTGGACTCAACATTGATCACTGACTGAGAAAGCCCTCGTGGTGATTTTACGCGAAAGTGATCCATGAAAAGATCAGGAATCTTTTCAGGCTTACACTCACCACCGATACTCACAGGGAGAGAAGGCTTGCTGTTCATTTTGTTAGTATTCTTCCAGAAACCGCGGAAATCCTTTTTCGTATGATGTGAAGCTAGAATATCCATTTTAATTTGCTCCTGATGGTTTTGACACCACCTTAAACGAGATTTAAAAATCCTTCTAGCCTCGCACATTTCCTTATAAACATATCCTTCGGTTGGTTTATCATACCACAGCCATAATTGAAATTTTTGTCTTGCCTCCCTGTGCGCCTCGGCTACATGTTTATTCCAACCTATCACTCTTATTTTCTTTACACGATACCTACTGTTTCGACCCACCACGGAGGCATCTATCAAAGCTTGAACAATGTCACTGTACAACATTGTTATTGTGTTTCTATGTTCTGAATTATTACAACTATAGTCACCGCAATCACGAAGCTCATGTGGGAAGTCAATGTTTCTTAACCTTTCGTGACATTCCCTCTGGTATATATCTATCTGTTCTTGACTTCTTTCTCCCCAACGAATGTCATTTAGAGAAGACCTGCTTAAACAAAGTTTCTTTGGTAGTAGCACATTTAAATTACATTCTACGACCAGAGGGAAATGGTCAGACCACAACACATCATGCAATACATAAACATTGCTCACGGAATCTACAGCAGCTTTAGTGGTTAAGCAATGGTCGAGCCACCGTTTAGATCCATGAGATTCACTTAGAAAGGTATAAGTATTAGACTGTAAACCTAATATTTCAGTATCTACACAAGTCCATTCTTGTTCCGAGCAGAACTGAGTAAGTTCGTTATAAAACCGCTCAGAAGGGTGCGCATTGTAGTCCCCCAATATATATACACAGTTTTCCTCGTAACTATCAATAATAGCATTTACCGAGCTTAGTACGTCTGTAAAATCCATTAGGTTCGCAACTGATTCCGTAGGCATATATACACTCATCACTAAGATCGATTTATCTTGTAACACTATCCTAATAGCACAGATACGCAACCCGCGTATCTGTGCTATTAGGATAGTGTTACAAGATAGGATATTACACTGCACAACGGACACATTTTGGAAAACACTACGTCTCCATAGCAGCGCAACTCCTCCATATGGTCTCCCACGTAAAATACCAGTAGATGTGTCTACCGCAGACACTCCTGTAGAGCTGAAGTCCTCACTTAATGTGTCAAGAAAAGATAACTCCGTCGGTAATAACCAGCATTCTTGTAAAGCAATTAAATGTGAAGTTTTACATAACTCGCGAATACATTGTGCAGAACGCTTTACGTTCTTGCAGTTAAATGATATAAATTTACAAGTTATGTTTTTATCCATTAACAATAGGTAGGTCATTCAGCGCCACCTCTGCAACAGGTGTTTCGTCTTTGCGTTTAAGCTTAAAGTTATCTTATGTTCATATTATTTATTCAAGTTTGAAAAATATATCGATTAAAATTATATTATTGATTTAACATGAAGTCATTTGAAAGCGGTAGATTCATTCAGATCTTACAAAACAACATTACATTAGTCATAAGTGCACAATCTAGTTTTGTTGTGACTAGATATTAACACAACAAACTAATTAGTATAATCGGTTATAATCGATAGACTAATATGATAAGCGTTCAATTAGACATTACAAAAAAATAACACACAATTTTTTAGAATAATATTAACATTCGATTTTTAAAAATGCATTGATTATTAAAATTTTCATTGACTTTGATAAGATACTCAGTGGAACGGCACTGTGAAAGGCTGTCTGGTTATCCCACACATCCTATATTCCACCACCAACAGTAGTCCACAGTACTCAATACTTGTATTCCAGTTTGAAGGGAGTGAGCCAGTGTAAATACGTAAGGCGCAAGGGAAATAACATCTTCATTTCAAAGGCTGGTGGCGCACTCCGATGTAAGGAATGATTAATATTTCTTATAGCACCATCTATGATAATGGCCACTTACGATCAGATGGCTCATTTGTCCTTCCGTCAACCTATTTCATATACAGGGTTAATGGTAATTCGACGTACATCCGTTAGGATATGAGAGGGATGACTATTTGGAATAATTTTAACTCCATATGCATAATCCAAAAGTGAACCATTTTTGAGTTATCACGTTTTTTTAGCTTTTTTCAAAATTTGTCAAAAATGCAACTTCAAAAATTTATTGAGACAAAATAATCAATAAAAATCTATTTTTTTCTTCTGATTTATAAAAAAGAATAAACACTGGATATTTGTCAATATATAAACAAT
This sequence comes from Vanessa cardui, assembly GCF_905220365.1. Classification (NCBI taxonomy): domain Eukaryota; kingdom Metazoa; phylum Arthropoda; class Insecta; order Lepidoptera; family Nymphalidae; genus Vanessa; species Vanessa cardui. The sequence continues at coordinate 6,130,475 of NC_061144.1, read as the reverse complement.
CATTATCATTGAAAATAGTCACCCTTATCATCTCCTAACGGAAATACGTCGAATTACCAATTACCCCGTATACTATAATTATTATATTTCACGACGATTTCATGTTAAACTGCGATTCATATTATTGGTTTTAATTCATCCTTGATGTGTTGACGAATTATTATATTTTTAAATCGTATCATTTTGTTTCTCGTGTTACTACAATAAATTCTGATATAATTTAATCATAATTCATTCACTTCGTCTAATAACTTCAACTATGTATAACCACATATGTAAAATATCAGTAGGATATAATCAATCGAATTATGATTATTATTATATTAACATATTAATTTATTTCAAACAAGAAAACTGACGGGCTATTGGCCGCCGGCTATGATTCGAACGATTGAATTTAAGATAGGTATTATATACATGTGCCATTCATACACTGGCTTATTCAACCTTTAGACTACACTGCAATATCGTGTTTCGATCGAACATATACATAGGTATTGAAGAATAACTGTCTATTATTCTGCGGATAAACATCAATAGTTACTAAATATCCTTTCGGAAAATTATAAATCCAACGGCTAAATATTCTGAAATGGCTATTAAATGTAAGAATAGTATCATCGTATCGAATATATAATTTTATAGTTGATTTAATGAAGTGGAAACCTCATTTGAAGTGCAACTGAAGCATTCGATTGGATAATCGTGTTTAAAGCGAATAAGGGAAGAAACGATCCGTGACATACGTGCATGTCTATGTCATATCAAGCAATTAATGCAGATTCTGGAATTAGTAGAAGAAAAAAAATTTATATTAATTCTCTCAATCAACTTATACTATATTCCAACTGTAGAAAACGATGAAGTAATCGTAGTTATATTGTCTTCTACCATTGGAATACATCGCCATAACATCGGATAATTAGTTAGAATATAATTGCTATGAATTTTGAAGACTTTCTTGCCCGATACATAGTTGGTTGTGGCGCTCACACGCTAAAGTTTTGAGTGTGCCTAAGTTAAATACAATTCTACTACTATCTATCTAATCTCTACTGTGTAATCGGGCTCTATACTACTCTGTAAACATCGCACGTCATACATAAAAAAAACTCATTATATATGAGTATTTTACTGTAAAATTTAACACTAAAAATGCTACCCTATAACTATTTTAAGTAATTAGTTTCAAGCTGAATGCAGTTCGGTCATGATCCATCAAATTATGTCCGAAGCTATCTAAAAAATTCAAATACCACACTCATGTTAACTTTACTTTTAAACGCTCGTTAAGAAAACGTATTTGAAGGGTAAGAAAATGATTGCCAAAGTTTTAAAAAATCATCATCTTCATCGGAATGCGCGGACGTAGCTGAACATAAAGATAGGATTCAAATTTTCAAAATAATCGATTAATAACAGCTTTTCCTTAAATGTTCTTTAAGGTATAATAATGCATAAAGTAATATTGTGTTATTTATTTCAAATTCGAAATTGAGAAAGAGATGAGAATAAAAAATGAAATTACTGTGAAGAACACACAATGAAATAAATCATGCGATTACCTTAAGTAGCGGACATACATATGAAATGCTTTAATACAGTTTTTAGCATTAATCCCTTTTTGCTCAGTACTTGTTACCTGAAAAACTAAAGCATATTGTAATCTACATCATATTCAGTATAGATAGAAGTACTCTTATTTTCCAAAAAAATAACGAGAAGTAGTAGAAATAAATATGCAAAGATTTGTGATCAAGTTTTTATAGTCAGCTTTTTTCCAAAGCTATCGATAATAAAATTTCGTTATTTACCTTGGAATATTAAGTAACACAATACTAAGGGCAGCTTCTGTTTACGTTTGATTAATATTATTTAATATTTTTTCACGTCGATTGTGATGGTTGCTCTTCACCTAATAAAATATTACAGGACGTTGGTGAACGTATAACTTTTCTTCGCAATTACAGGGTGTGAGCATTCCGGCAAAAACCTAACAGGCAAGATCCATCCAAGTGAAACTGAAACCATAAGTAAACCAATACACTTCATTCATTTGAAACAAGTGAAACCGAGGAGCAAAGCTAGTTTTCATTTGTACATATTATGTATATTACATTGACAAACGTGTACAAAGAATTATTATGATGACTAGTTATTGATAACCAAACAAGGTGCTTTTGATAGCGTGTTGAAGATGCACCACGTGTGAACAGATTTCATCGAAACATAGGTATACTATATACAAGGAGTTTCTATATCATAAATACAAATAACAATCGCTTTAAAGCATAAATATTCCATACGAAAAACGAAACCACGTGGTAGGTTCATGATAGACAGACGATAGAAGCACTACCAACTATTGACCAATAGTCCAACGTTAACAAATTTGCATAAAATATATCTCAGAACGACAAAGATTTGTTGACAAGATTTTGTTCTTCCTCTAAAAACTTTCTTACCATTCAGAACGTTTAATGAAGTTGAATAATGCATAAGATAAAAGCTTATCATCGCACATAACTAATTATCTATGAAATTATTGACTCAGTGGTAAAAAGCGTTATCAATTATATACATATACATACATATTAACAACATTTCTCCAATCTACCCGACCACGTTGTTTAGATACGAACAAAATAAATGCATGCGAAGACGAATCGTTTATCAAATTACATTGAACGCAACACGATCCAGTATTTCCGCCAACTTCCCGTCGGATCCCTAGCTGTGCGATCATTGATGTTTACAGACAATATTCATTACAAATTATAATATTATATCCAACAAAATGCGTGTTCCGTTAAGATAAATGAGCGATAGTAGTGTTTACTTTGACCCCACAACGACCCTCGATACTCAATGAGATTTTCGTCATTTGAAGAGTGACGTGCGGTACGCGAAGCTGAATAATGGTTTGATTTGTGACCGACAAAATGAATTGGTGTGTGATATTTGTGTGTCTGTGCGTTGCAAGTGTACGTGCATCGGGGAGTATGTCATTTTTTTATATTATTCTTTTTTATTTTTCATTATCATACATGTATTTATATTCCTTGTCATAACTGTACATGTAAGGGACATTAGACCACATGTTTATTTATGTATCAATGTATTCGTGCTATATATTTAGTCTTATAATATTATATAATATAATATGTTAACAAAAACCTGAAATAATTATAATGACATTGCTTATACAGGTCTTATGCAATATAAAAAAATATACATACACATACGAATACATTATTCCTATTTGCTTTTTTGTTTGAATAAGATCATTGCGAAACCGTTAAAAAATAAAAAAAAATAGACATCGCTACAATGAAAATTGAAGTATAAAATTTTATTACGTTGTAAACTTTTATTGTTTTCAGCAAATATATTGCACCACACAACTTGAAAATCGAAACTTTAAATGTATTAATTACAAATTCCATCACGTAAATATAACTCTTCCTTTTTCAATACGAAATTTAAATATGCATTTAAAATTTAAATGCATTTCAATTCACCAAAATAAAAACACAACGAAACGAAATATCAGAGGCAATAGACATTACATAAATTATTGAAAAAACAAAAGTAGTTTTACAAATGTATAAAGTAATCTAGTAAAATAAGCTTATCGAAACTTCTAAAAAGTAATTCAGTAATAATTAGCACGTTGGACTAAAAAAAAGCAGTTTAAGATGTCAAACAATTTATCGATTCTAAGAAACAATTAAGATTACGAATTAATATGTTATTTATATCGTAATAAGTTTTAATTACAAGCATGCTCATAGTTCATCCTATATCCGGTGCAAATATTACGAGATATTGATAATTATCGAGTAATTAGGTTAAACGGACATCTATTATGCACGTGGAGTATGCAATTAATTTATTTACTTGTGTGCTCGTACTTGTCAAAACATTTATTTTCATTAAATCTCATTTAAATGTACTTAATGCTTTTTTTGTTTACCGTATTTTTCAAGTTATTTATTTTAAGTGTAAGGATTTTATTGTTGTTTTATAATTAGATTTAATGTAATGTACCTATTATGTATACCAACTTTATTTTTATTTTAATGTAATCTGATATAGGTACTTGTACATTTAAATTTATATATTAAATGCAATTGAAATATTGCAGGACATACTTTTTCATTATATTACGTTACGTTATTTACAAGCTTATAGTTAACCTTTCTTTATTTCAATATTGCCGAGATAGCCCAGTGGTTAAAACGCGTGCATCTTAATCAATAACGGCGGGTTAAAACCCAGTCAGGCACCAATGAATATTCATGCGTTTAATTTGTGTTTATAATTCACCTCGTGCTCGTTGGTAAAGGAAAACATCGAGAGGAAACCTGCATGTGTCTAATTTCATAGAAATTCTGCCATATGTGTATTCCACCAACCCGCATTGGCACAGCGTGGTGGACAGTCGGATTTAAAGGTCTGGAGGCCCCCGGGCCACAAGCAGTGGAGGCCCTAGACAAACAGAAGCGTGAACAATCTAATAATTATATTATCATGAATTAATTACTTTTTCATTTCAATCACTAAGCTATGATTTATTTACTTGTATCGTTAACTTTTAAAATATTAAATAATAACATTATTATAATTTGACTATATCTCGGTATTTGTTAACTTGCTTAAAAATGTGGCCCCCACTAATGTGGAGGCCCCAGGGCAGTTGCCCCGGTTGCCCTCCCCTAAATACGGCCCTGGTGGTGGAATGTGTTCCAAGCCTTCTCCTCAAAGGGAGAGGAGGCCTTAGCCCAGCAGTCGAAAGTTTACAGGCTGTTGTTGTTGTTATATTTTATTTTTTATAAACTAACTTGCATATATTTTTGCTGATACTGACAACAAAAAAAGTATTAATTAAATATCACATACATACATCACATCATCAGCCGATGAGATGACGATTTCGTCTGCGAATCTCAAGTGAGAGATGTATTCGCCATTGATGTTGATGCCACGTCCTTTCCAGTTCAGCGTCTTGAACATATCCTCCATTGCATTAGTGAACAATTTGGGGGAAATAACGCACCCTTGTCTCACTCCTTGATGCAATAGTATGGGATTTGTTTGATGGTGGCAGCTTCCTAGAGACATCCAATCAATTTAACAACGCTGCAGCTTTGCCTAGTTCGTTAAATATATGAATTCAAAATGAGTTTAAGTACCTTACTCTAGATACATCAACACAAAAACTCACTCACTTTGTATTACAACAATAAATACCTGCATAACTAAAAGTAAAAATATTCAACCGTAAATCTATAAAACGTTGCCTAGTTTTAGATTCGAAAATTGTTTTGGTCGTATTTGTGAAAAAGTATGAAAAAAAGCCATGAGCAAGAACTATTGCCGATTTGTACAAACCGCTCCGTATTGTATTGTTATTTCTCAATTCCTCGATGCCGGTAGGGTGATTATTCCGTGTCGACGGATTTCAATACTCAATCATTCCACATTCAACAAGGATTTCCATACGACGGCACAAGGTATTCATATTTTTACTATGTGCAGTGCTTACGCTACCATTCATATATTTTTTGATTCTATTCAATATATGTATACATAAAAATTCTGATCACTGAACGTTTTATTCTATTTTCGAATTCAAATTTTTTGGCATTTGATTTGTGACAAAAGGTTTTTTTTTTCATGTAACTGCTTGAAAATTACAAAGACAATCGAGAGTGTCGAAATGTTCACTACACGTTATTGTCCATTCATTCATTCGCTCTTAAAATTAATTTAATAACAAAATATATTTCATACACTTAAGTTGTTGTAAAATAGTACAATAATTTTCTAACCGAAACCGTGTCTAAAACCTACAAGACGTATAGTATCGTCACGTCTTTCATTTTAAGATATATCAAAGTTTCGAATATACAGATCGATAGAGCGAAAAATTATCCATATATGTTATATTCAGCGTTCTTACGTAATGTCACTTAGGAAATGTGAATTTTTTATTAACTGTAAGAATAAAACCTCATACTATTTCTTAACTATGGCTTCGCTCTCGTGCGTTTATATTAAAAATATAAAAAAGTAACTTATGCTTTTTAGTTTGCGATTTATTTATAATATAAATTATAATATTGAAAAGAGCACGGGCAAATGGGCTATACCTAATGGTAAGTGGTAGCTATTGCCCATAGACATTCACCGTTCAACTATATTGTTAACAAAGTATTGCTGTTTGATGGTAGAATATAATGATGAGTAGGCGGCACCTAGCCAGACGGACTTGCACATAGCCCTACCACCAATTAACATAAAATTTATTATAAATAGGACTCCCAAAATAAAATATTTAAAATGTCTTTTTAGTTGTAAAAGGACTAGCTATAGTCGTAGTTTTTAAAACCATGTCTTTATACAGGGTTATTGGTAACTCGACGTATATCCGTTAGGAGGTAATACGGGTGACTATTTGCAATTATTTTAACCCGCATATGCATAATCCAAAAGTGATGAGTGAAATTGTTGAGTTATCACGTTTTTTAGCTTTTTTCAAAATTTGTCAAAAATGCAAGTTCAATAATTTATTTAAAAAAAAGTTTTAATTATAATCTATTTTTTTCTTTTGTTTTATAAAAACCATTAAACACTGGATATTTTTCAACATTTAAACCATAATTATCGGTTCAAATTTAAAAATGCGAGACGTAAAACGAATTTATTTCAATATTTTTTAAATTTTTTTTTTTCAAAAAAGCCTTAAAAAGTAAGAAAAATCATCATGAAACTTGGCCTGCAAATTATTTTAAAAACATACCTAACCGTTTTCTTAGCTTTTCGAAAATGTATGAAAATAATAAAATTATTTCGAATCAATCGAAATACAATGACCAAAAAGGACGCTGGCGGAAATTCGTAGTCGAACATGAACGAATTCGTACTAAAGGTCGCTCTTTAAAATTCTCACAAAATTAATTAAAAATAAAAACAAATCAAATATCATGTACATTTTTGTACAGTTATAAATTTAAACTGAAATAGATAGGTAAGACTAATAAAAGTCAAATATGTTCACTTAATAAATATTTGCTATAAATATTCATTGAATGTATATATACCTAATTGTATTATATTTGATGAATATTATTATAAGTGATTCACATATTTTTGTCACTGACTTTCTGGTAATGTTTTCCTAATATTCCTATCAATTTTATGATAACAATAAACCTACATTATTATTAGTTTATAAAATGTTTACTTTAAATGTTAGATTATTTTATCATAATATATAATTATTACAATACTATCGTCTAATAGCACTCAGCGAGATCACATCGGCGTTCTAATTAATCATAAAGAAAAAAAACTTTTTTTTATAATACATTTATATTAATATTTTTAATAATAATTTATTATCAAAATCAATATTATTTGATAAACTTATCATTTACATTTATTTGTCTTTATAAATAGCTGTAAAACGTACACGATGATTAATTCTTATTTAGTCTAATAAATAAAGTATATTTTTAAAAGGCCGCCAAAACTTCTCATTTTACCACAGATAATAAAATCTTAGGTTAGTTCGTAAGGCGATTAACAAAATTAACGTTCGTATATAGTAATTCTAAAAATATGATTGATTCGAAATATAAAATAATTAATGCTATAAATTACAAATTATTATATTATATTGTTTTAGGCCAATGTGTATATGTTGATATATTATGATATTCTATTAGTTATCTATACTTACGTGTTAAATATACTTTAACGGCCATATAATTATTGTTAATGTCCTTTTATAATCTACTTAAAAATAAAGGTTACCAATGCCCAACTATCAGCATATACATGTATCTAGTTAGATCACTCACGTAGTGCCGCTATGTTAAATTATCAGTGAGCATGCTGACAAATATAACATAATTTGAATTTATTGCAGTCTTCATTCTATCGTTCATCTTACACACACTAAAAAACCTTGGAAGTACGGGCGTTACTTATACTAATGCACGCCGATATTCAAACGTTCGTAAGCGAACAGATCTAAACATGTTCTAGGGTTAATCCTTGGTTAGGCTAATTACATAAGTAATAGGGTTTTCGGTCGTAAAAATTTTAAAAGTAGATTTAATTTTTCCGACTATGTTGAACAAGGGTAATATTTTTATAAGTTACACATAACAAGAGTTACATTTTTTTAAAACTTAAATTATTTTTATTGTTTTATTTTATAATTAATATAACTACATACGTAATAATAATGTCAGTTAATATCTATATGTATCCATATATTTAATGAGAATAAATTAATACTATAATATAATTATAATCACTATTTTAAAATATAAATATAATGGTCGATGAAGCTCGTTTTACTGACATAAATATAATTATGATTCTAAAACCGATTACCGCAAAGTCAAAATGTGATTATCTACATACGAGATACGCGCGTTAATTAATTTGCATACAGAAAATTACAAAAACATAAGATTAATTAGAATCCATTTTTAATATGATATTGAGCACAACGATTAATATACGGCCACCTTTTTTTAATACCTTAATAGCTTGCAATGTTTTTTTAATATGTTTTTTTTATTTATGTCATTATTATTTTCTTTAACTTGTACCTGCGTTTTCATTGTATTTAAACTACAACAAGAAAAATTATAGTTCATTATAAGCTTACAGCTACCAATCCCAACTCGACGAAACATAATCCTGTGCTAAACGTATGTACCCTGTGTTTTTGAGCAACGTTGCGTAACAGTTATCCTTTCACTCGAGTAACTAACACCAAACTGATCCTCTGTGACAAGGGTGAGATAAGGATCTCCGGAGTTTTAGTATAGAAAACGGTCCACCATTTCGTTTCTCCTACATAAAGTTGGAAGGTTAATTTTCTGCAACTCTGAATAAACATTTTCCTTTTTCGGACCTTATACGAACAATAAATTGCAGTCTGAGTCAGTATAAGTCTCTTATATCAATGTCCTAAATGTGATGTATGTATGATATCTAATGATAATAAAAATTATCGTGTATTCTAAATATAATAAACATGTATTTTAAATATGTAAATAATCCAAAATTGCTGAAATAAATATTTACCATACCTATATCATCTAATATAATGTTTATCTAAATGTTAGTTCCGAGAAAATGAAACAAATGATAATTAGGAGGTGTGTTTGGCTTATTCAATAATATCTCGTAATTAATAAAGCAAAAAAAAACTAAAAGTGTAACAATTCATTTTAAAAAATCAACTAAAAAATATCGCGTCATGTTTAATCTCCGTAGACCCTAATCTAGTTACTTCTGTTTATTTTTACCTTGTGTCCTTAAGTTCTTTGAACAAAACTTTCTTCACGCCTTCTACTGCGCATACTTCGCATTAAGAACTTTAACTACATTCACACTTGTAATTTATAACTTATATTATAAAAACTAACATCAAAATTGAAAGAAAATCAAATTTTTAACTTAATATTGTATTTTAAAAACTTCCCATTAATAAATGTTCTAATTACAGATTCCTTAAAGGATCCATACATTTGCGGACCACCAACATGTGCACGTAAGTAATCGGTATAGCCAAGATTTATTATAAAAAAATATAAAAAATACTGATTTATGAACTAATACAAACATTGCAATATTTGTTCACATTTTATTCTATTAGTACTTTCCGATTTTCTTTCTTGACATTATCTGTCAAAATGTAATCAGCTGTTTTATATTTTGTAAACAAACTATTCTCAAATATCAATCTCTAAACCGGGTCATAAAACATTGAAGTAGGTTCTATTCTAGACATACGATGAAAAATTATTTGTATAGACAATATTAAAAAAAACTTATGGAGAATCTTTTTCATCTCATATTTTGTTATCGTAATATTACTTAATATTCAAAAATTTGCATTTAAAGACTTATTAAATTTAATTGCAGAAGCTGAGAAGTTTAAATACTTAACGCCAATTATATACAACTATGAATACAAAGTAAATGTGGAGACTTATTTTGCTGGTTCAAGCAATAACCGATCTGCACTAAACATAACATCTGGTGTAAGTATTACTAACAATAAATCCTTTACTTCATTTTTCTAATTACTTCTTAGTATAGCTTATATTTCATATTTAAAGAAAATCTTTTAAAACAATAGAATTTAAATTAAATTTCAAAGACTTTGTAATACTTATTGTTATTGTATAGTTTTTAATTTCATAAGTATTGACAAAGAAAAGCAATCTATGGATACATTTAATAATGTTATTGTTACATCATTTTTAATATAATAAACCATAAAAATGTTATATGTATATATATATATATATATATCTATTTCATTTATAAATAAAAGAAATTGATTCCGATTGGGTAATATAATACAATTATAAATAAAAAAAATATTTATGTGAGTATAATAAGTGAGAATTTAACTCTGTCTGTTTCGATTTTATGAAAACCAATGTTCATATAATTTGGTACAAAGCAAGCTTGGAATCCAAGGATTGAAAATATTGCAAACTTTGTTAAGCTTCAATGGTGTAAATTTATAGATGAGAAATTACATGCAAGTTATTGCATAATTTTTGCGATAAACTATATTTCCCACAGATAGTAGTTTTAAGTACAACTTAAATTATTTCAGGCTATTGTTCAATTCATTAAACCCTGTGAAGGGCTCCTGCGTTTGAGTGGAGTCACAATCCTTGATCAAGATGAGAACTATCCAATTGAAAGGGCTGAAAAGTTCAAGCAGTCTGTTACATCACATGATCTTAGGTAACAGTCATAATAATTAATAGATTTAAACATTAAGCAATGCCTCTAAATGTCCCATGTCTCTTAGGGCAGGCTCCACCACTTCTGATAAAGATTTTTACAAACAAGCTTCGCCAATGAATTTGGAGTATACGCATGTGGCAGAATTGCATGTGACTCATGCATGTTTTCTCACAATGTTTCACTTGCTCGCCAAATATGAGTTGAATTGTTGGAACATGTGTATGTTATTAGTTACATATTCTATTTATTCACTGAAATACTAGACCATTTTGGTTACATAGACAATTTTACTTGTTTATTTTATATTCCATACAATCAAAATAAATTTTGAATTTACATTCAATTCTGTCTTAAAATAATACTGTTATTATATTATTATAAAAATATTAATTAAATGATGTATATAAATGTGTGGAATAGAACAAATATTATAATAAATTTTAATATTCATTGAAACAGGTTTTCTTTCCACGATGGAATCATTTCTGAGATCTGTCCGGATGATGCTGAAGAGGATTGGGTGCTCAACTTCAAGAGAGCAATTCTGTCTCTCTTTCAGAACAGCATGAAAAGATTTGACATCAACTTTAAAGGAGTTGAAGTAAGTATAATCTTTTGTAAAAGTCCAGTATTACAAAATTAAAAGACAAAAACTAAACAGATTTAGCCATTATATTTTATCTTTCTAACTTAGTAAGGACAGCCTTCTTTAAAAGTAAAAGCATTTTTTTTTGTACATTATTATGATTAGAAAAAGTTGTATGTGACCAAACAACTACAATGGTGAATGCATTTCTATTTAAAATATCTATTATGTAATATTTAACTATTTATTAAAATAGTAAAATTAACATTTATACTCATTAAGCATATAAATGCTAAAATGCATAGTGAAAAATAAAATTTATAGTATCAGCATTATTTACTCAAAACTTTAAAGTTGATCTTCAAATTTAACTCCGATTGTGCACAAAAATTCACTTTAAATATTAAAATTCCAGCAAGACATTCACGGCACATGCAACGTGGACTATGTGGTCCGAGGACAAGAGAATACCAGTCTCATACTGGTGAAGACTCGTGACCTCTCCCAATGTACAGACAGATACAAGTACATGTCAATATTACAGACTGTGAGATATGATTTCCAAAGTGTGAGTTTTTTTTTTTTTATTGTATGTAGATAGTATCAAATAAGCAACTAAGGTGTAATGTTTCACAATGCTCATAGTCGAGTAGTGTGTACATTGGTTTTCATGGGTACGCCACTCCGAGGTCCTGGGTTTGATTCCCGGCCGAGTCAATATGGAATAAGTTTATTAGTTTTCTTTGTTGTGTTGGGTCTTTGTGGTATCGTTATAGTATGTCGTTACTTCTGATTTTCTATAACACAAGTGCTTTAACTACTAATTTTGGGATCAGAGTAATGTATGTGATGTTGTCCAATATTTACTTATATATTGATGTCTCTAGTGAAAGTACACTAGCTCACTAATCCTTTTAACCGAAACAGAACACAATTGATAACTAAGTATTACTGTTTTACTATATATGATGAGTGGACGGTTTCTATCTAAAGATAGGCATACACAAAGGCCTGCCAAAATCAAGAGTACACTTTACATCACTTGAAAAATAATTCTTCTATATCTAAGTTAAATTAATTTCGCATCAATATTTTAAGGTAGGTACTTATTTAATCTCTCTTGTAATAGGCTATTTGACAATGCGAAAAATAAATTATAAATTATTGTAATCAGTGTATATTAAGAGTTTAAAATGGGTTATTTACTAACGAAACTTGAAAATAATACTTAATTTATTCAAAAATCAATAAATAAAAATGCATTTTTTCAAACGTTTGACACGAGACAAAGAAGGTCCTGATTGGCCGGGCTTATGATGAAGTCACTTTGTTGTAAACCTTGCTTTTCTACTACATGTACACACAGATTATAATACAGCAAAGTGACGTCACCGACCCCCTTGCAGCGCCATATTGTCCAAGTAGCGTTTTCGCGCGTTATTTAAATATGGAATTTTTAATATGATATTTTTCGGCAAATATGTACTAGAAATAAAAAAAAACAACTTTTACTGGGTTCCTTAACCTCTACTAAATAATATAAAATGGATTTATAAAACCAGTCAAATAGCCTATTGTTAGTAACTATTTTTACAGAAATTCCAAACTTGGCCAGTTCTTAAGTCCGAAAGCAAGTGTCGTATATCCGTGGATCACAACATTTACAAGTCAGTGAGCTGTCGCGAGCGTCACCTATTCGAACCATTCTCGGGAAAGAACTCCGGAGCCATGACCACTGTCTTACAAGACTTAGTTCTCAAAGAGGAGATCAATAAAACCGGCTCAGAATATATGTACTCCGAAAACAAAGGTGATGATTTTTATATCCATTTTTTACGTCAAAAAATTAGCCTTAGTTAACAAAACAAACTATATTATGTGTTCTTAAATTTTCGCGATTGCACATTGTAATAAAACTAGTTATAACGGATTTGAATCGCGTATATTAACAGGTAGACTACCCGTGACCACTAACGCTGTAAAGTGCTCGAAACGTTGGGTTGCCAAAAATAATTAATATACGCGATTCAAATCCGTTATAACTAGTTTTATTACAAATTATATTTATATTGTGTTTGCTGAAATTGCCTATTAGGTAAGAAAACTGTTTTCAATTTTGTTACTATATATAATTAATACTTCCAAATTGAAAATGCTTCCAGTAATTACAAATGTTATTTGATTATAGTAGTTTCATTTTTGCAAGGATATTTTTATACTGTTCTATATTTCAGCCTGGGCCTCTATTCAGAAACGATCTAATATCCTTCATCACCACTCGCCGTACGGGAGATCTGACACAGGCGAACTGAAATCGGCCCGAGATGTACTAAAACTACTGTGTTTGTGAGTTTATAATCTGTGCAATTCATCATTTATAATCTCATGTCCTTGATGAAATGATAAATATAATATTAAAAAACCTCCCAAGATTACTGCTGCCTTAACGACTTAACTTACTAATAAAACACATGTAAAAATCAACTTTTTTTTTTCTATTTGTAACTAATGAGCCATAAGGCTTTAAGATCCATTGATAAGCAGTCTGTGGCGTTTTTAAAAATCCTTACAGTAAGGTTCACCTGAGAGTTCACCAAGAGTCGAGATGGCCCAGTGGTTAGAACGCGTGCATCTTAACCGACGATTGCGGGTTCAAACCCAGGCAAGCACCACTATATATATATGTGCTTAATTTGTCTTTATAATTCATCTCGTGTTCAGCGGTGAAGGAAAACATCGTGAGGAAACCTGCATGTGACAAATTTCATCGAAATTCTGACACATGTGCATTCCACCAACCCGCATTGGAACAGCGTGGTGGAATATGTTCCAAAACCTCTCCTAAATGGAAGAGGAGGCCTTATCCCAGCAGTGGGAAATTTACAGGCTGTTACTTTTACTTTACTTTATACCTGTATAACTAATTTGTCAGGGTGAAGCCAAGCTCGGACGATGAGGTAAGGACAGTGGACGAGAATATGGACAGTGGTTCGACGGTGGGGCTCTGGGGCCGACTCGTGCGAGCCGCGCGCCAACTACACCACCCCGCGCTTGCGCAGCTGCTGGCCCGCGCGCCCTCAGCCTGCCCCGCCGCCGCGTATGTACCACCACCACTTTACACACACCACCCCCACACACTTACTATACAATTATAATAATAATAAAATTCATATAACATACAAACCACAATCTCTGAAAAACTATAGTTTGTTCGCGTTAAGAATGCAGTGAGTTGTCATTTTACTCCGCCCTCTGACCAATCCAATCTTTTTTAACAGCAGGGTGAAGGTGTATGCATATTTGTGTTAAAATTTCAACAAATTATATTTGTTTTAAAGACTAAGTATAATGAATTTAAAAAATACACATTAAAATAAAAAATCGAATCGGGTTGTTTAATCAACAAAATTCTTAACACTATATACAATCGTTTGCGAATCTTGCCATCGCGATGTAGAAATTTACATATTTTGACATTACGTCATCTAGTAGCTATAGGTTACATTAATTATTACGTGTACAGCTTGAATGAATTAAATATAAATAAAAAAATAAAAAAATAAATTAAATTATAAAAATAAAAATATCAGTTAATAATTAATCAAATGTGAACTTGACTTTGTAATTTGAAAATATTTGATTGGTCAAAGGGGGCGGAGTCAGGCCGGTAAACAATGACAACTCACTGCATTCTTAACGCGAACAGACTATAAGTAAATATCAAGACCTTGCTTTAGAAATTAAAACGCAATGGAAAGCACAAACAGTTCACATAGTTCCAATAGTCCTTTCATCGACAGGTATCGTACCGAAATCTCTAACAAAAAGTTTGACCACCTTACAAATGCCCGCATATATACTCCACATGCTCCAAAAAGCCATAATTCTTAACACCTGCCGTATCACCCGAAAATTTATGTCATCTTCAACTTCATCGTCCACGTTTTTAATATAAACACTCCTTAACGCTTGGCTGCTGCCCGCGTTTTAGGTTTAAACACTCTCGAAAGAGGAGAAACATTAAATGTTAAAAAATAATAATAATAAATCTTTATTCATTAAAAAGATATTGAACAGAGTGGTTTATAGTTTTATAATTGATTTGTAAAATTGTATCTTATTTCAATCAGTTGGGTGTAGTACTGTACTCCTCGCTAGGTTATAAAATAATCTGTATTAAGGAGTAACAGTCCCTTTCCCTTCTTTGGGTGTTTCATAAACATTTTATACAACATGCAAACACGTTATAAAGATTTACAAAAAATTAACAATATTATATGTTCTACAGTTATTTATTTAAGTGTTTGTGTGTGTTGTGTGTGTGTGTGTGTGTGTGTGTGTGTGTGTGTGTGTGTGTGTGTGTGGGTGTGTGTGTGTGTGTATAGGTCTTGGTGTGGATGCTTTTTCCTTTAATCATACTTGGTTAGGTATTAGCGAGTTTATGTTCGATAGCACACCTTGCGAATGAAACGATCGCCTCCTGGCTATTTCTAATCATATACTACTATGTATCTTATTAATTTGACAAAAAAAAAGACCCGCTGAGTTTCTTTCGCCGGTTCTTCTCAGGTCAGGGTGTTCCTTTTTCCGAACCGGTGGTAGTGTTTATTTGACAATCAATAAGTAAGTGTAATGCTTCTATATTGAATAAAGGAATTTGAGTTTGAGTTTGAGTTTGACAGACCACGACCACACACTACACCCACACCACACCAACATACCTTGCGCACCACATCAAGGCACTACGCTGTAGCACTACGCTAAAAAGGCGTATTATTCTATACAAGATTTTGTAGATGATAAAAAGGCGTGGAATTAATACCTGTTGACTTCCAGGCAGGATATATTAAATTAAATAATTGTATTAACTAACATGACTGTATTTTTTTAAATTTTGAAAAAGAGTGACTACTGAGTTTCTTGCCGGTTCTTCTCGGTAGAATCTACTTTCCGAACCGGTGGTAGCTTCACTTAATTGTTAAATGACGATTCAAAAGTGCTTGTAAAAGCCCACTTGAATAATTTTTATTTTGATTTTGATTTTGACAGATTAATTTCTACTAACTACATAAACTTGGTACTGTAAACAAAACATACATTAATTAATAACCACAAAGAATGGTCACTGCACACACAAAAATCCAATATAATAATTACAATTTTTTTTTTTTTTGCAGTAAGCACATTCTCGACGCTCTGCCCTACATAGCGAGCCCTGGATCGGTGGAGCTGATAAAGAACTTGATTGTTAACAACGAGGTCAACAAAGAAACCAGACACGAATGGCTCATGTCTATGGCTATGATACCAAGGTATTTCATCCAACACTTTATAGTCATTTTATGACACATTTAAATAGTAGGTACTATTAGGCTAGGGTCTTGTTCTCTTTCATTCTCACAAGACAGTACAAGGTCATACAAGATCTACTGAGTTATCATTTTTTTATTTTGTATTAATCAAGTTTTCAACGGTAAAAGAAATCATATTTAGAATACCTGCATATATAATACAATATGACACATACATCGCATTACCTTCATGGAATGAACTTCTGGTGTATGAAAGGAGTTAACCCCGACAAAATTGTATATTAAAAATACTCGTATATCACAGACCTAAACTGGAAATGTTGAAGAGTATGTTGGAACTGCTGCAGAAACAGAAGAATGACAAGATTATAAGCTTCACGGTATCGTCCATGGTCCATTCCTACTGCAAACACAGCGGGAAGTCACGTATGATAACTTATTTAATATTATATGTTAATACAAACAGACACACCCCTCCATCCACACACACACACACACACACACACACACATACGCACACACTCACACACATCAACACTTTCACAGGTAAAGCAAGCTCACACATGTGTATCCATAAACAAAACTGTATCTCCAATAGTCATCTTGTTGCTGTGATGTACATGATGACGGTACGGTTTGAAGAACATTATGATTATCATATATTTTAATACTTATTCCACATTATATCTATATCAATGTCTTTGGTTTGCAGTTCGAGAATGCTGCGAAGACGAATTCCCTAAGCAAATTTTGGCCGAATTCCAAGACATTATCAATGAAAGGATCAGCAAGGGAGTGGTCAACGCTCCGAGAGATGAAAGGGACAGTGTAAGTTATACAAAATAACACGAAAAAAAAAATGTCCGTACCTTATTTGAATTAATTTTTTTAATATTCTTAGTCAAATTGTCATTAGAAACTTTTAAATATTTTTTCAGTATTTACACTGTTACGATATTTGGTACTTAACATGTATTGTTTCAATTATTTGGAATTTTCAACATTATATTTATTTTATTATTATTATATATTTCGTAGAAGCCCCATTGATTATATTCCACTTAACTGTAATGATAACTCATTTTTTATAGAACAAATAAATTTGTTATCCACAATAATTTCGAATCGCAATCTTTTTGTCCTTTTTACCCCAATTTGTCTCTTTCACTCCCAATTGACTCTTCGATCAATTCAATATAATATTTAATTTCAGCTAACTATTGCAATTAAAGCACTCGGTAATATCGGTGGGTTCAAGCAAGAGTTTGCGGATATTTTGATGAGTATTATAGGAGATAACATGATTCCTGTTCCGACCCGATTAGTTACCATCGACGCTTTCAGACGGACGCCTTGTGCTGAAACAAGGTGAGATATCATAAAAACTTCATTTATATAATAAATAAAATATATATAATAGTTCAAAATAAATAATTTGGTCTCAGTTTTTATGTATATCTTAATTATATACAATACAATGTCTTCACTAAAAGGTTATATAGACCGATCATCAAAGTCAAAACCTTATTCTAAAAAAAAACAAAAGAATAATTTTATTTACCTGATACCAATTGAATATAACAAGATGACAAAAGATGTTTGTACATTATGAAATATATCTGTCGCTGATGAAAAATAGCTTGTGACTTAAAACTTTGGCCTAAACGCAGAAGATTTACTGCTATAATTAAAATTTATATTCGTCATGATTTCAAATCATAATTTATATTATTATTCTATTATTATTATTTCTTTTCAGAGAATACTTCTTAGAAACATATAGAGAAGACTTAGTTGACGTGGAAATCCGTATTGCATCGTACTTGCAAGTAATGCGATGTCCGAACCTCAGTACTATTAGGAAGATATTCCACTCTTTAAGAAACGAACCCGTCAATCAAGGTATTAATTTATTTTTGAATTCCAAAGCCAAATTTGTGCTGAAAAAAAATAATTTTACTATTTTTCCTAAGTAAATAGATTATTAGTTTTTTTATGGTATAGGTTGGCGGACGAGCATATGGGCCACCTGATGGTAAGTGGTCACCATCACCCATAGACAATGAAGCTGTAAGAAATATTAACTATTCCTTGCATCGTCAATGTGCCACCAACCTTGGGAACTAAGATGTTAAGTCCCTTGTGCCTGTATTTACACTGGCTCACTCACCCTTCAAACCGGAACACAACAATACTGAGTACTGTTATTTGGCGGTAGAATGAGTGATGATTGGTTAGGTACCAAGACGGGCTTGCACAGAGCCTTAACACCAAGTAAATATTAATTAGTTACATAATAAATAGTAATGTAAGTTGTAAATAAGAAAACGAATTAGCTATTTTTCAATTAAACGTGACAAAATTATTTGTAAATGTTGTTTATCATCATCAATCATTGTTTAAATGTTGAAAAAGAGTAACTACTGAGTTTCTTGCCGGTTCTTCTCGGTAGAATCTACTATGCGAACAGTTGTTAGCTTCACTTAATTTAGTTGTTAAATGACGATTTAAAATGGCTTGTAGGAAAGCCTGCTTGAATAAAGTATTCTCTCTCGAAAAATATCTTACATCTTACATACATCAACAGCCTGTAAATTCCCACTGCTGGGCTAAAGGCCTCCTCTCCCTTTGAGGAGAAGGTTTGGAACATATTCCACCACGCTGTTCCAATGCGGGTTGGTGGAAAAATATCTTGTTGTTACCAAAACTTTTAACATTTTTCCAGATAACATCTATATAATTTAAACTATAATATTTTTGTCCAATAGTGGCGACATTCGTCTGGAGTCACCTTAACAACCTCGGGCAGTCTTCGTTACCATCTCGAGTCGAAATCCAAGGTTTGCTGTCAGGAAACACGATGCCTCAATTAGAAGATAGTCCAGACTTCAGGATGTTCTCAAGAAATTATGAACAGAGTGTCTTTTTCGACCAATATAATGCTGGTAAGTTATTTTATATAATTTTACTTAGTCTACTATATTTTCATTGTTATTTAACTATCGCAGATTTTATTTAAGAGTCATATTTATTAGTTTACTAAATACTTAACGCTCATTGGTTATTTATTGGGTCATCAGCTTCCATCGACCAATGAACATTCAGATTTGAGTTTAATCATTTAATAAAAAAACATACCTAAGTCCAATGATGTTGTAGTAAACAGATATGTTATTAACGCGCAAAAAGTGAAGACTAGAAAACGTCCCAATTGGGACGTTTGCCTTTAGTCGTTTTACGTAGTAATACGTTATAATACATCATAATTACGTAGTAATACGTTTTGCGTAATTAAAACATCTAGTTATCCCATTTACTTATTGTTTTTATCAAGTTATCCTTTTTACTTGTAACGAAATGTAAAATAAACGGTCCCCGGCGCGGCAAACTTTTTTTCTGTTGTTTAGTATGGATATAACAAATCTGTTTATTAGAATATCATTGCCTAAGTCCTATATTTTATTACCTCCTGAATTGTAATTTTTTTCTACTTTTGGTGGTTATACGAGGCTTTATTTCTGTTTTATTTATTATACATACATATGTTTCCCTTTGTAATTGTCCAGGTGGTAACTACGAAGCTAATGTGATATTCTCTCCCGACTCATACATACCAAGATCTGTATCACTGAACTTGACTGTTGATATGTTTGGAGAATCAATTAATTTATTAGAGGTAAGTACTTCAATATTATACAACAACAACAGCCTGTAAATTCCCACTGCTAGGCTAAAGGCCTCCTCTCCCTTTGAGGAGAAGGTTTGGAACATATTCCACCACGCTGTTCCAATGCGGGTTGGTGGAATGCACATGTGGCAGAATTTCTATGAAATTTGTCACATGCAGGTTTCCTCACGATGTTTTCCTTCACCGCTGAGCACGAGATGAATTATAAAGACAAATTAAGCACATGAATCATCGGTGCTTGTCTGGGTTTGAACCCGCAATCATCAGTTAAGATGCACGCGTTCTAACCACTGGGCCATCTCGACTCTTTAAATAATATTAATATTATACACCCCTTGCTTAAATACTCAGATATAATCTCCTGTAAGCAACACATATGTCCTTCTGTGCATCGTAAGACTTTAATCATATGTCATTCTCTAGTCTATGTCTAGTCATAAATGGCGGCTTTAAAATTAACTTTAAATTTAAAAAATATATATGTTTTAATAAATCTCTGCGGACGAGTGTTATTTTAAAAATATTAATAGTTTTATTATTATTTATATTTGTAAAGTCATTTTAACAAAAAACTTATATTAATTTCTATATCACTTTATTGATATTACACGATTTTATTCCGCTATTTGAGTGAGATGCGTTTGATTTTTTTCCTATAAAATAGATCTACTGATTCTTCAATGATCAACAAATTTGTATTTCAGATTAAAGCCCGGGGTGAAGGATTCGAGAGGTATTTCGAAAGTCTTTTTGGGAACAACGGACCTTTAAGTAAAAGCAAAATAAATGAGAAAATTAACAAACTCCGATTCTTCCGCTCGACCAACGAAGCTGACGAGGTTCGAGGGAAAATCGACGATCTTGGATACAAGAACAATGCTCTTAAGCATCGTTTTCCTATGGCCGAAATTGGCTTTAAAGTGTTCGGCAACGAAATATCTTTCTGGAGTGCAGAAGGTGATGAAGAGATACGAAAATCTTTGGAACGTTTGGATCCAAAATTGAGGATTCTAGAAATTTTGTCAGGAAAGGTCAGTATTTAAGTAAAATGTTATTGATAATTGAAATTTCTCTTGAATTATTAAAATAATTGGAGCATAATAATAATAATACAACTTACTAAAACTACTAACAGGCACAAGGGACATAACATCTTAGTTCCCAAGGTTGGTGGCGCATTGTCGATGAAAGGAATTGTTAATGTTTCTTACAGCGCGATTGTCTATGGGTGGTGGTGGTGACCACTTACCATCAGGTGGCCCATATGCTCGTTCGCCATCCAATAGCAATACCAAAAAATTGTGGTAGTTTAGTAGAAGTTGTGAGCTTATATCAAAAAATATCAATTTCCAGGAAATATCATACAATAAGGCGTCACTATTCCTCGACACAACATTCTCGGTGCCCACTGGGAGCGGTCTCCCTCTCAATATGAACCTTATGGGCACGAGTTACGTCGACACAAAGATGTCCGGTACGGTCGTTGACAAATACACCCAGTCCGGTAATTTGGACTTCGAAGGGAAAATAAGACCTAGGTAAGTTTTATATTTGTTTTACGCACTTTTTATAGTATGACACAAATTAGATGTAGCATCGGAAAATGCAATGGAATGAAAATAAAAACGATTACTGCCGATTTACACAACCAATAGAAATGGCTCCCTATCGCGTCATTTGACGCTATTCGTCGCTATAGATTCACGCGTCAGAGAAAGCAAGTGCATGTAAACCGACGCGTCAAATTGACGAATATATTAGGTCATATGATACTACAAGTTATTACGTTTTTGCAAAGATCATATTCGCATGAAAAATAAATATTGATAATTTGGGATAGCGTACTCAATTCGTATGTGATCGGTTTTACGAATTTTGCCGATGCGACATCTAAGTTGTGTCGTACTATACCTAGCTAACTAGTACTAGCTGCTGACATTACATTTCGTTTTTTTAATATGTAATAGCAAATATTAATCATGGATGGATTGTGTGAAAGATGATGTGTATGGAAAGAATGTTTCTTGTGATATGTCGTCAGATAGGAAACTATGGAAGAAGAAGACATGCTGCGCCGACCACAATTAAATTGAGATAAGGGTCACACATTCATTCAGAGTCAGAAAATAAGACCTTTCGAAGATTCGTGCAATTTTAGTATTTATCTATTTTCCAAAGATTTACCTTTGACCTCTTTCCACTGTTTTTCGTATTTACCCATTATGTCTTCTTAAACATTTAAACCTTTGCTAATTCATTTATTTATTATAATTCAATTGTATAAAATTTTAGTTTTAGTTATAAGAACTTTGATGTATTTTTCTAATCAGTTACTCACTAATATTTTTCCAAAAATATTACATTAGTGTTGCGGTAAACATAGCAGCTACGATGAGTGTGACGGCTGGCTCCTTGGCTTCAAGTGGCATTAGGCTGTCGTCAAGGCTTTACACCGCTACGGCGTTAGAAGCGAAACTGTCTATACGAGGCCTTGGACTGGTGCGATTGGATCTATCCTTACCGAGGGACAAGCAGGAAATATTCGCTGCCAAGTAAGTTATTTTTTGTGGAAAGATTGGGTAAATTTTGCTATTGCAGTCATTTGAAAGAGATACCAAAATGATTTTACTTGGTGGTAGGGCTTTGTGCAAGCCCGTCTGGGTAAGTACCACCCACTCATCAGATATTCTACCGCCAAATAACAGTACTCAACACTGTTGCGTTCCGGTTTGAAGGGTGAATGAGTCAGTGTAACTACACTTATAAGGGACATAACATCTTAGATCCCAAGGTTAGTAGAGCATTGGTGAAGGATTGGCTAATATTTCTAACAGTGCCATTGTCTATGAGCGGTGGTGACCACTTACCATCAGGTGCCCTATATGTTCGTCCAATAACCTATGCCCGCGGCATAAGTGTAAAAATGTGAAATAAATAATCGTATGTATATTGAATTAAGAAATGTAACACTACAAAAAGCAATTAATTATTTATTTTAACCTTATTAATTAGATATTTTTTTTTTATTTTAAGCAATGACATACCTACCGCATATAGCACCTCTGTGTCAGCCACACTTTATTATAAGTTTATAACATGATTTTAAATATTATGTTCACTTTCAGATCAGAACTTCTCATACTCCATGGAGACCAAGAGCTTCAACAGCAAGGCTTGAACAAGAATAGAATAGAACAGAGTACTTGCAGTTGGAGTACCTTCGATAAAGCTATCGGTATCAAAGTTTGCGCCGCTTACCAGGTGAGTCATTATTAAAAACTGGATTAAATTTCCAACAATTCCATACCATTTTTTTTTTGTCAAATACAAGAAAATACTCAAGCAGGATCTTAAAATAATCTTGAAATAATTATTTTAAGAATGTCTTGAAATTATATTTTAAGTGATAATGCAAATTGTGCGGAGAAATGCTCCCAAATAACGATTGTCCAGAATTGACTTGAATGTTAATAATAATTATAATAAAAGCCTTTATTCGCTGACCAAAATACTTATAAATAAACTTATAACACTGTGATGACTTATAACATTATAAATAATGGTCACAGTGAATATAATTAATTTAAGTGATACTTTAGATTCTGCAGCAACCGGTTTGTTGATCAGTTGTCATTCGACATAGGGCTCGCCTAGCTTTTTTCCATTTTCATCCTTCTCCAACCTTTTGATAGGTCATCCGAAATCGTCATCAGGAACTGAATATTACTGTTATATAAATAGTTAAAGATATTACAAAATCGCTTAGGTGAAAAGGTCTTAAGACATCTCCAATAGGATATTCGTCCACAAGAGAGACGTTTGTGATCATATAAAGAACATAACAAAATTACTTTCAGTTCCCCAACATGACCAATCTTCGGAATGCGCCATATTTCATAATGAGTGGCCCCGCCAAGTACATTATATCTCTGGAAAAAGCCGACCCCTCCGCCAAAACATACGCCTTCCAATACAAGTGGGACAGAAATGAGACCACGGATGTGTTAGGATTCTCATTCGATACTCCAAACAGTAAGGTAAGATGAATAAATTTATCATATGCGATTATAGATTTTCCAAAAACATTTCTTACTAAACTAGAACTAGTGTAGTATGTATTTAATGAAAGTTATTTGCAGTAGAACTTTGTATTTCTATATACCAAAGGACAATCTTTGGTATATCTTATCATTAATTTGTTTTCTGTATTTTTGTCTGCCTACACTTTTGTGAATGCTAAGAAAATTGAGAAGAAATATTTTTCATAATAACAATTCCTGTTTATAATGTTACTATATGTATCTGACATCTGATGACGTATATTAACACTTTGAATGAATATATGTATGAAATGTTTGGTTTATATTAATATATAATTTGTAGGAGATTGTCTTTATAATTCATCTCGTGTTCAGCGGTGAAGGAAAACATCGTGAGGAAACCTGCATGTGACAAATTTCATAGACATTCTGCCACATGTGTATTCCACCAACCCGCATTGGAACAGCGTGGTGGAATATGTTCCAAACCTTCTCCTCGAAGGGAGAGGAGGCCTTTAGCCCAGCAGTGGGAATTTACAGGCTGTTCTTGTTGTTGTTGTAGGAGAAACGTATGTTCAACGCGGCCCTAAGCTTATCGAACACGTCAAGCACAGCGGCTCTCACTCTCCAATCGTCAGAAAGCACCATTAAGGCCAAAGCTCTGTACCGCAACCTACCATACGACAAATCCCTAGAAGCTAGCCTGGATGTAGACGGAAAGAAACAGTTTGATACTGTAATGTCATTGAAGAGGCATGATATCAAGTACGGATTCGTGTGGCTGCCTCATGCATTCTGGGTTGTTAACGATGAGAAAATAGCGGAGTTATCCGGTAAGTTAAAATTTTATTATACTATTCATTTTATAAAGAATTTCATAAGAAAACTTACTCTAGAAGATGGCCCATTACCTCTTCAAGTTATTTGTTCCTGCACACTTACTATGGGAAAGAATAATTTAGATAAATATTAACAAATAGACATAACATACAATGTCTGTAAAATTCAGCGTTCGTTTTTCATGATATATACATATATACATTGCAAGTAATTTGGAGTTTTTAAAGTAATTCGTGTCAATTATCCCTTGAAGAGATTCGTTCCTGTATACCTTCTTTCATTTCAATCAGTCGAAAATCTAAGAAGATTTATACAAACTTTCATCCTATTTCATTCAATCAAAATCCTTACTGGATGCCTACGTCATAACTTCTATCTGCATGCCAAATTTTCAGCCTGATCCGTCCAGTGGTTTGGGCTGTGCATTGATAGATCACTATGTCAGTCAGTCAACAAATAGACACTTATAGTACGACACAAATTAGATGTAGCATCGGAAAATGCAATGGAATGAAAATAAAACCGATTACTGCCGATTTACACAACCAATAGATAAAGCTCCCTATCGCGCCATTCGACGCTATTCGTCGCAATAGATTCTCGCGTCAGAGAAATCAAATGCATGTAAATCGAGGTGTCAAATTGACGAATATATTAGGTCATATGATATTACAAGTTATTACGTTTGTGCAAAGATCATATTCGCATGAGAAATAAATATTGATAATTTGGGACAGCGTACTCAATTCGGATGTGATCGGTTTTACGAATTTTGCCGATGCTACACCTAAGTTATGTCGTACTACTACTACATACAATATCTATAAAATTCAGCGCTGGTTATTTATGAAGTTTTTAAACTCATTCTTATCAATTATTGTTACTTTTAGGAAGTCTCAAAGTGAAGTCCAAAGGTGGTGTCACTCAATGGGATATATCAGCAGATTTCCAAACAAAACAATTAGCTAGTCGTTTAATAGGATATTACACTGTAAACGGACCCACATACGGTACAAAGTTGCACGTCGATTATCAGTTCTATGGCAACCCTAAACAGACGATAAAAATTGAAGGGTTATACAGCGAAAGGCAAATGTCTTATAGACACGATTTATATGGGGAGTTGTCTATGGACTTCACAGCGTATCCTGTCTATAATTTCTATTCCGTTCTACGTAATGTGGTGAGTGTTATTATGATTTATGTATTGTGATTTTTATTACCAAGCGTTCATTTATATATAAGTATATTTCTGCCATTTTCAGAAAACTCAAAATCATGTTGACATAGGATTTAATGTTAGTGCATCTAAGGATCAGAAACTGGACCCTGCTTTCACGTTCGTATTCAAACGTATCGATAGGCTCAATGGACTTAAATTGGATACGCTTGTCGCCCTGAAAAGACCAAAACCAATGTTACTTAAATTACAGTATGATCAAGTGAGTACTATTCCGAGGAAAGTCCAAATCATTTATGTTTTGATTTTTTTACCTAAACCAACATTTTATTTATTTAGGTGACAACCCTATCATGTTCTTTAAAAATATCAACAAATGACGACTGACATATAATTATAGTTTATATATGAAAGAGGAATAATCTGTGCCTTGTCGGCACAACTAAAAGCCATTAAACCAAGAATTGAATTGAATGAAAGAGGAAAAGGGAACACCCCTTGTCTTTTTTCATACCTAAACTTCTGTGTTCTTGTTTGTGCGTGTTACGTACAATTAATTTTGTAATTGAATGTTAAACTACAGACACAATTGTCTGCAATTGGAACTAGAAACCTAATAAGATATTAAAATATAGAGGTAATAATGTTTTTGTCATTACAAAATGTACATAGGAAAACATTTTTCCAATTCCAGATAGGACCCAAATATTCAGCTCTTGCCTTGTTCAATTTCAACCCGAAATCTCGCGAGATCCTCCTGTCAGGTTACTTGTTCGCCCCGCCCGGGACGCAGCTCTATGCGGATGCGGAACTGAACGTCACCTTACCGACACTACACCCTTGCGAGCTGAGGGCTAAGTTGCATGAAAAGAGACCTAATGAGTTCCAAGTAACTTTGGACCAATTATTTGTTTATTTGGGCATTGGCATAGATAAAATAAGTAAATAGAGTCGAGATGGCCCAGTGGTTAGAACGCGTGCATCTTAACCGAAGATTACGGGTTCAAACCCAGGCAAGCACCGCTGATTCATGTGCTTAATTTGTCTTTATAATTCATCTCGTGCTCAGCGGTGTAGGAAAACATCGTGAGGAAACCTGCATGTGACAAATTTCATAGAAATTCTGCCACATGTGTATTCCATCAACCCGCATTGGAACAGCGTGGTGAATATGTTCCAAACCTTCTCCTCAAAGGGAGAGGAGGCCTTTAGCCCAGCAGTGGGAATTTACAGGCTTTTGTTGTTGTTGTTGTTGTTGTAAGTAAAGATAAATATTTTTTTTTATTTTGCCTACAATATTTCTTTGGATTGAATGAATCAATAGAGTTTTATATATTTGTAGAACTATATTACCCGTAAGTAGTAGAACTTTTGCCTTGATAATTATGAAATGTTATTTTTTTTTTTTTGATAATATCGTATCTACTGTTGGTTGCCATAATGAAAATAAAATGAATTATTCTTAAAATCTAAAAATTTATAGAAATAACCACTATTGAAATTGGCGATAAAAACCTTTTTCATTTGATACTTTTTTGTGATCTTCACTATTGTCCCGGAAATTAACAAAACGAACTTTACACCAGGTGAATGCAATGGGGGTATGGTTCACTGGAGTGGACTTCAATATAGACGCAGTGTATCAAGACCAGTCCAAGACAAACTTAGCTTCTCATCGGCTCAAGGTTTTAATCAACAGCAGTCATTTCAAGGACATCGCCGTGGATGCGAGATTTACACAGGATAACAGACAAATAACTTTTATTGCTGAGGTAAATTCATAGATAATAAAGTATCTAACCCCATACGAATAAAACATTCTAGAACAGTTATTTGGTAATCCAATGTTTCGTCGCCGTCTTTATAATACTAAATTACAGACAGAAATTAAAATTTTAAAATTTGCGTTAGTAGGGCTTTGTGCAAGCCCACCTGGTTAGGTATCACCCACTCATCAGACATTCTACCGCTAAACGTACGCAGTATTGTTGTGTTCCGGTTTGAAGGGTGAGTGAGCCAGTGTAACTACTGGCACAAGGGACATAGCATCTTGGTTCCCAAGGTTGGTGGCGCATGGACGATGTAAGGAATAGTTAATATATCTTACAGCGTCATTATTTATGGGTGACGGTGACCACTTTCCATCAGGTGGCCCATATGCTCGTCCGCCAACCTATTACATAAAAAAAGAGACAACACAATTAATAGCTTTCTAAAGCGCATCACAGCAGTAAGGGTATAACCACTAAATAATCTTCTACTGCTTGGCAAATGATTCCTGATGTGAAGAAGTTTCGGAATTTTATGCCAAGCTTTGGCACAATACATTAACGTGTCTTCGGGATGCTTTCCTTATTCATAACTTAACCACGTGACCAACACAATGTTAATGTTTATACTTGGGATTGTTGTTGTGTCTAAGTATTCGTATTTTGCAAGACCATTTTCATATTAATTTAAATAATTGTATTAACTAACATGACTGTATTTTTTTTTAATGTTGAAAAAGAGTATCTACTGAGTTTCTTGCCGGTTCTTCTCGGTAGAATCTACTTTCCGAACCGGTGGTATCTTCACTTAATTGTTAAATGACGGTTCAAAAGTGCTTGTAAAAGCCCACTTGAATAAAGTATATTTTGATTTGACTTTTATAGAGTATACAATGACTTTTAATTAATATCAAAATTGATTTATTTTAGGGTCAATACAATGATGACACGTACAAGACTTTGGTCCGGTACTTATTGCTCTCTGAGCAAAACTTCACGGCATATGGAGAAATCGATATAAGTGGGAAGACCTACAGCCTCAACTTAAACGCGGATCTCAATAATGACACCAATATCAATATGGATATACACTTTGACCAGTGAGTTGGAATGTAACAAGAGTAGTAGTTATTCTTCGTTCGATATAATGTCTAACCCTTCAAGTCATAAGTTTACACCAAAAGAATATCTTCCTTTTGCTGTCAGTGATCGATATTTGATTTATTTGTACGAAAACACGCGAGTTATGAAATAGAGGCAAATAATATAATCAGCAATACTTAGTATTATTATATTTTGATTTGAAGGGTGAGTTAGCGAGTGTACAGGCATAAGGACATAACATCTTAATTCCCTAGGTTAGTGGCACATCGATGTCTTAAACAATGCCACTTCTGGACTAAGGCCTCCTCTCCCTTTGAGGAGAGGGTTTGCAACATATTCCACCACATGTTCCAATATTATTGGTGGAATACCCATATGGCAGAATTTCTATGAAATTAGACACATGCAGGTATCCTCACGACGTGTTTCTTCACTAACCAGCACGAGATGTATTGTAAACACAAAATAAGCACATGAAAATTCAGTGGTGCTTGCCTGGGTTTGAACCCACGATCATCGGATCATCGTCGCTCCTCTCCATTCTCTCTCGATGAGTAGTGGTATAACGCAGGTTGCGCGACGTGCACGTGTCGTACGCGCGCGCGGTGGGCGCCGACAGCAAGCGTCTGAGCGCGGCGCTCAACTGGGACGCGAACCGCGACCCGTCGCAGAAGCTGAGCGTGGACGCGCAGCTGCGGCGCCGCGCCGACTGGCACCACTCGGGCCACGCCACGCTGCACTACCCCGGCCGCGTCGTCAACGCCGAGTTCGAGTTCCTGCTCAGAGGTACGCCTCAACCATACGGCCAACTATGGCATTCACTTTCATTCTCAAATTCACGGCCAACTATGGCATTCACTTTCATTCTCAAATTCACGGCCAACTATGGCATTCACTTTCATTCTCAAATTCCAAAATTAACGGCTTCGCTCGCGTTTTAGGGTATTAGCCTATGTCCTCTGTTGGAGTTCAAATTCGCTTCTTAACAGTCTTTATATGTCCAACTAGTACTCGTCTGCGGTTTCACTCGCGTTTAAGGGCGTTAGCCTATGTCCTCAAATTTCATTAAATTCGATGCAGTGGCTTGTTCTTGTAAGAGCGACAAATAGACAGACAGACAGAGTTCCTTTCGCTTTTATAATATTATTATATATTGCGAGGGTAAAAGTCAACACTTCATGCGTGTGCTATAATACTTATCAGGCTCACTCAAGTTTCCTGATGTTGTTGAATTTCTAAGTGAACTCTTGGTAAAGCAACAGCCTGTAAATTTCCCACTGCTGTTATAAAGCCTCCTCTTCCATTAAGGAGAGTGTTTGGAACATATTCCACCACGCTGTTCCAATGCGGGTTGATGGAATGCATATGTGGCAGAATTTCGATGAAAATAGACAAATGCAGGTTTCCTCACGATGTTTTCCTTCACCGCCGAGCTCGAGATGAATTATAAACACAAATTAAGCACATATACATGTATAGTGGTCCTTGCCTGGGTTTGAACCCACAATCATCGGTTAAGATGCACGCTTTCTAACCACTGGGCCATCTCAGCTCATGAAGTGAACTCTTACTTGAATTTTAATCATACATTTGTTTATATTTCTAATACACAGTAACAATTAGGCGATTCGCTAGTCAACAACTATCATAGTGGCCCATATTTTTCTATATATTTCATTGAATCTTTTCAGATTGGTTCTGTGAATGGATGATACGTATGGGATGGGCAAGTCCGACTGCTATAGTTTGGCGTGTTAAGGCCTTTTCAGAGGCGCATGAGCAAACAGTATATGCGCTATTGTCGAGTCTCAATACCCCCTTCCCCGGCTGGGAAGACACGAGCTTCAACCTAATGTAAGTGAAATTATATATTGATATAATTTATGTTAATAGTCACCGTGAGTTTTTATTTAATAATTCTTTAATTTTTTTCGAAGGTGGCGTTATCACGACAACCTCCAGGCTATAAATGGAAGCATGAACTGGCAGAAAGACTATCTGGCATTTAGCCTGCTAGCCGATTATCTGTTCACGACGACAAAATTCTATGGAGAAATCAATGCATCAGTCAATTCCACGATACCGACTTTGCCTAAAGCTGCTGCGATCGCTAAACACACCGTCGTCTGGAAGAAATCAGCGGATACATTGCTGAGTTTTCAGGTAAAACTAGAAAAAACCGGATTAAAGTCAGTTTAATCTGGTTTGTATTCGTTTAGGACTTTTAGAGATCTAGTTCTGACTCCATGTCAGTGTACTTTAGTTCATGTAATATCTATAGTTGTCTATCTAACATATAATTTGAAAGTATGATATTGATAATGGACTATTTTTAGTATAACGAAGATGGCTTGCTAATGATCAACTCATCTTGGGACATAACTAAAGGGCTGAATGAGAACAATGTCACAGGACGAGTTACACTTCTTACACCATTCCAAGTAAGTGTACTTTTTATTGTTTATCAGATTATTTTTTAACTTTAAATTATAAAGTAAAGTAAAGTAATAGCCTGTAAATTACCCACTGCTGGGCTTAGCCCTCCTCTTCATTAAGGAGAGGGTTTGGAATATATTCCACGACGCTGTTCCAATGCGGGTTGGTGGAATGCACATGTTGGAGATTTCGATGAAATTAGACATATGCAGGTTTCCTCACGATGTTTTCCTTCACCGCCGAGCACGAGATGAATTATAAACACAAATACATTGTGGTGCTTCCCTGGGGTTGAACCCGAAATCATCGATTAAAATGCACGCGTTCTAACCACTGGGCCACCTCAGCTCATAATTATATTGACTATAATTTTCAGGGCTACACCAAAGGTTTCCTGCGAACTGAGTTCGTATTGGGTCACAAGAGGGATATCAAAGGCGTGACGTATCTGGATTTAGAAGAGAAAGTCGTCAAAATATACGTAAACGGTAAATATTTTCGACTTAAATTTTCGCGATGATTACACATTTAAATAAAACTATTTATAACGGATGAATCGCGTATATTAATTATTTTTAAACATCCCGACGTTTCGAGCACTTTACAGTGTTCGTGGTCACGGGCAGACTAAGATGACATTTGTCTATTTGAAGAACAAAGGAAATATTATTAACAACTACCGCCAACGATTTCTCAATTGATATCTTGAGTAACGTTCCGGTTGCACGCAGAAGGCACTAACTGTATCTTTAGGTCTTACAGTCTGTTGGATTTGGGATTTTAAATTTTTAATAAGTGGATCCCAGGTGTTAGAAAGTCTCCAACCATCTTCTCTATTGAAGTTCGGATGTTTTTGAATTTCAATAGCCTCGCGTATCATTCTAGGAATGAATCTGTGTTCTCTAGCGAGGATCTGTGGTTTATCAAATCGGATAAAATGGTTAGGTTTATCCAGAGCATGTTCACAGACTGCAGACTTAGAAGAACGCCTATTTTTGACATCTCCTATATGTTCCTTGACCCTGGTACCGATACTTCTCTTTGTTTGGCCTATGTAAGATAAACCACACTCACATTCGAGTTTATATACTCCTGCAGTTTGTAAAGGAATATTACTCTTGATAGGTCTCAAGAACTGGCTCACTTTCTTATGAGGCTTGTAAACGGTTTTAATTGAAGCACGCTTCAAGATGTTGCCAATCCTGTCTGTAACTCCCTTCACATATGGTAGAAATGCAGGTTGTCGCTCAACTGTGGGTGGCTTGATACGGCTTCCGCGATGCTGGCGAGGCACGGGCAGCTTGTTCTGGTGGAGTGCAAGCTTGACCTGACGTAGCTCGTCCTCTAGGTGTTCAGCATCGCAGAGATGGTGGGCTCTCTGAAACAAAGATTTGCCAACGGTAGCTAACTGGCTAGGGTGGTGGTGCGAGTCACCATTGAGGTATTTGTTGGTGTGTGTGGGTTTCCTATAAACTGTGTGACTTAATGTATTGTCAGGGTTCTTGATAATAAGTTGTGAAAGTGTCATATTACCTAGTGATCTGACATCTGCATTTTTAGTACATCTTAATTCTATAAATAAAAACATTCAATTTACTATGGAATTAGAGGCAAATAATTCTCTAGCTTTCCTTGACATCCTTATTATCAAGAATCCTGACAATACATTAAGTCACACAGTTTATAGGAAACCCACACACACCAACAAATACCTCAATGGTGACTCGCACCACCACCCTAGCCAGTTAGCTACCGTTGGCAAATCTTTGTTTCAGAGAGCCCACCATCTCTGCGATGCTGAACACCTAGAGGACGAGCTACGTCAGGTCAAGCTTGCACTCCACCAGAACAAGCTGCCCGTGCCTCGCCAGCATCGCGGAAGCCGTATCAAGCCACCCACAGTTGAGCGACAACCTGCATTTCTACCATATGTGAAGGGAGTTACAGACAGGATTGGCAACATCTTGAAGCGTGCTTCAATTAAAACCGTTTACAAGCCTCATAAGAAAGTGAGCCAGTTCTTGAGACCTATCAAGAGTAATATTCCTTTACAAACTGCAGGAGTATATAAACTCGAATGTGAGTGTGGTTTATCTTACATAGGCCAAACAAAGAGAAGTATCGGTACCAGGGTCAAGGAACATATAGGAGATGTCAAAAATAGGCGTTCTTCTAAGTCTGCAGTCTGTGAACATGCTCTGGATAAACCTAACCATTTTATCCGATTTGATAAACCACAGATCCTCGCTAGAGAACACAGATTCATTCCTAGAATGATACGCGAGGCTATTGAAATTCAAAAACATCCGAACTTCAATAGAGAAGATGGTTGGAGACTTTCTAACACCTGGGATCCACTTATTAAAAATTTAAAATCCCAAATCCAACAGACTGTAAGACCTAAAGATACAGTTAGTGCCTTCTGCGTGCAACCGGAACGTTACTCAAGATATCAATTGAGAAATCGTTGGCGGTAGTTGTTAATAATATTTCCTTTGTTCTTCAAATAGACAAATGTCATCTTAGTCTGCCCGTGACCACGAACACTGTAAAGTGCTCGAAACGTCGGGATGTTTAAAAATAATTAATATACGCGATTCATCCGTTATAAATAGTTTTATTTAAATATTTTTGAGTTACTTTGCTAAAGGACAATGCAATAGGCTATTTGACAATGCGAAAAATGAAGTTTCAACTATTGTAATCAGTATATGTTATGAGTTTAAAAATGATTATTTATTAATTAAAGTAGAAAATAATAATTATCTCGTCAAAAATCCATAAATAAAAATGCATTTTTTTAAGCGTTTTTCACGTGACACAAAACGCTCCTGTTTGATCAGATTCATGATGACATCACTTGCTCGTTAATGACGTTTGCCTACTGTATGTATGTTATATGTGCCACAGATTACATTTACAGGCAAGTGACGTCACCGACCCCATTACATATGAATTTTTAAATCGATATTTTTCAGCAAATATGTATTAGAATTAAAAAAAAAAACAATTTTAATGGGTTTGTTAACCTCTACAAAATAATGTGAAAAGGATTTTAAAACCCCGTCGAATAGCCTATTGTTTCAATATGTGTTCTGAAGTGAAATATTATATTTTAATTTAAGATTTAAGTATAGGAAAAAAAAACTATATAATTTAAATCGTTATTTTTATTCTTTTTTTTTTCTCTGTGTGTGAAATTCCTAGGACGACAGCAAATGCTGAGTGATTTTCCTTTTTGTGGCATCGTACTGCTGTGTGGGCAGCATTTTGTTTTTATTTATTTATGCCTCTTTTTATAATCTTTCTTAGATATTATTTAATTGTATTGTTATTTTAAGTTTTTGTTTTTTTTTTTTTTGTTGTTTTGTTTATGTCACTGATGTCTCAAAACGATGCTTACAAATAAAAAAATTCTTTCTTTCAAATAATTGTACGTATTGTACGGTAGGCCACATGCGTCGTATCACCAACTGCATGCTGGTTGTGAACGTGACGAGTCCGCTGCCGCAGTTCTCTCAGAGCTCGGCTCGCTTCGGCTTCGTGGAGACCGACCGGCATCTCGTCGCCATGATCATCACACCCAACAGCACTACCGGTACCAAAATCCTGCCTATAGATTAATAATAATCGTATGTAGAGTAATAATATGTAATTTTACTTGGTGGTAGGGCTTTGTGCAAGCCCGTCTGGGTAGGTACCACCCACTCATCAGTTATTCTACCGCCAAACAACAGTACTCAGTATCGTTGTGTTCCGGTCTGAAGGGTGAGTGAGCCAGTGTAACTACAGGCACAAGGGATATAACATTTTAGTTCCCAAGGTTGGTGGCACATTGACGATGTAAGGAATAGTTAATATTTCTTACAGCGTTAATGTCTATCGGCGATGGTGACCACTTACCATCAGGTGGCCCATATGCTCGTCCGCCAACCTATACCATAAAAAAAAAAAAGAAAAGTAGAGTAGAGTATGTAGAGTACCTAATATTATTACTTAAGCCGTTGGTTACCTGGAAAAGTTCGCTATGTATTGAGAAGGCTGGATGTATCTTTGTGTTTAGGCTGAATGTATGTTGTATTTATTTATTTTATTTGTCTGGTGTACTATAAAGTCTGAGTAAATTAAAATTAGCAGCCTGTAAAATTCCCACTGTTGGGTTAATGCCTCATATGCCATTAAGGAGAGGGCTTGGAACATATTCCACCACGCTGTTCAAACGCAGTTTGTAAATGCCCACTGCTGGGCTAAAGGCCTCCGCTCCCTTTGAGGAGAAGGTTTGGAATATATTCCACCACGCTGTTCCAATGCGGGTTGGTGGAATACACATGTGGCAGAATTTCGATGAAATTAGACACATGCAGGTTTCCTCACGATGTTTTCCTTCACCGCCGAGCACGAAACACAAATTAAGCACATATATAAAGTGGTGCTTGTCTGGATTTTAATCCGCAACCATCGGTTAAAATGCACGCGTTCTAACCACTGGGCCATCTCAGCTCCTCAGTGAATTAAGTAAAATAATATTTCTATTCTATTATTCTTATATTTAATATCAACTTTTATCAATTTACTGAAAATGTCAAATTGATTTGATCATAAGTATACCTTATGGATATTATTCTAATGAGTCAGGATATATTATGCATATATTTATGTAATAGTGTGTTTAATATAATTTGCCAGGAATTGAGGTTCTTCTGAAATTGATATCGATGCAAGACTTCCAGATATTCGGTCACGTGGCTCTGCCAATACAGTATTTGAACAGAGCCATGGTCACAGCCAAGAGAGCCAAAGAAGAGGTAAAGGAAATTGATACATATTTATACGGTTATAGCAACAGTTAATCGTAAAGTTTTATTAAAAACAAAACAACTCAACGTACATTAAAAAATAAATTGATTGTTTATAAGTGTCATATTAATTTATTTTACAAATGTGATTTCGTGATTAGAATTTGGTTTCTCGATCAAGACCTTCATAATTATGTGAAACTTCGCCTACATTCTATACACCATTTTTTGTGAATCAATGATGAATGTCATAAATAAACATTTATTTTTTAAGAATTTATCAAAAACCATGGCACCAAATTATTTTACTTTAACATAAGATTAAAAATGATTTAGTTAACTTATTATTCAATTAGTATTGAGTACCGTAACTAAGTTTAATTTATGATTTAAAATGAATGATTTTTATGATTGAATCTCTTTTTACTATAGATTGACTTTAGAGTGGGATGGGGTTCAATGGACTTCGGTTGCACAGGAATATGGCAATGGAAATCAATTTTAGATTTCGTCTATGTCTACAAATTATACACGCCATTGGATGGTTTCGAAGAAAATGGTCTTGTTTTGAAGAATATATACGGAAAGGGCCTCGACACTGAACTCTCTGTACGACTGTCTAAACATAAGGTGAGTTTTGTTTTAATTTTTTTTAAGTAACCTGATAAAGTCTGATCAGAAAAGTAAAATACACGAGAGAATACAATATTCTGAAAATATCAACTTCTGTTTCTGAACTACAGATTAATAAGTAATTATTATCTAACGCTTGATAATATTACTCCTAGCCTCCCATTTTTAAGGAAAATATTTGATTAATCTTATCTATATGTATATTGTTCAACTTTATTGAAAGTTGGTTTATTGACATCCTAAAATGTCACTTAGTACAATTTGTTGTTTTTCGTTATAGATCCGTCAAACATTAACTGAGCTACAAATGAAATACATTAACCCCTTTTTAACTCTAGGTCATTTTGGCTAATCATCTAAAAGTATTATAAAAACAGAATATGTTTTTATCTTTTTCAGTTTGGTATAGCAGTTCTCCTGGTCGACAACGACAAAGGTCTCCTGGATGTTTTGAAGGACCGCTTCCAGCACAAGCCTGGCAACCCTGACATGTTCGTGGAGAACTTCGACACGGAGGCCAGCGTCACCCTGGACACGCTCTACTATCCAACCATCACCTTCCACGCTCATTTGATGAAGGTTTATACTGAGCTATATTTTGCCCAAATGCCTAAACCTCTTGCCCAGAATTCATTGTTAATATTGTTACATATATTTGCTATTCTTTTTTGCAATTTGCTTGTTAACTGGTGATAACCGGTTTACCATTCAAGTAATAAGTACATTAAGGCCTTAAAAACATTTTGTTTTTTTTTTATGGAATAGATTGGCGGATGAGCATATGAGCCACCTGATGGTAAGTGGTCACCATCACCCATAGACAATGACGCTGTAAGAAATATTAACTATTCC
Source organism: Vanessa cardui (assembly GCF_905220365.1). Taxonomy (NCBI): domain Eukaryota; kingdom Metazoa; phylum Arthropoda; class Insecta; order Lepidoptera; family Nymphalidae; genus Vanessa; species Vanessa cardui. Next base: position 6,092,442 of record NC_061144.1, on the reverse strand, counting down.
TTACATCGTCAATGCGCCACCAACCTTGGGAACTAAGGTGCTATGTCCCTTGTGCCTGTAGTTACACTGGCTCACTCACCCTTCAAACCGGAACACAAGAATACTGCGTATTGTTGTTTAGCGGTAGAATGTCTGATGAGTGGGTGGTACCTACCCAGGCGGGCTTCCACAAAGCCCTACCACCAAGTAAATAATAATATCATATAACAGCGACTATATAAATCATAACCGTGTATAGTGCTGGCAAGAATGCTAAAAGCGTTTCTTCGTTGAATCACTTTCAATTGATTACAAAATTTCTTCTTCTATGTCAGACTATAAACTTTTTATTATAATATCAAATATAGTACGTAATTTTTTATTATGATTTTCGTAATTATAAATACCTTTATAAAATGATGCTGATGAATATTTACGAAATTAAAATAATCGTATTTTTCAGTTCGTAGGTCCGGATGAAGAGGATATTCTAGAAGCAAACGCCACTTTACACCTTCCCGACAAACCTCCTATTGTTTTGACAGATGTATTTATTCTTGAGGTGAGCAGTCTTCAATCGTATTTATTTTAGTTAATAACCCATCACATCAAATCGAATGTCGTAAACTCTTGAAAATATTTTGGGCGAGACTTCCCGTAAGTCCACCTACCTGATAATTTCCGCTCATTGCAGATATATAAGATACAGATACAGTAGATCATGGACATTTTATATTTCTTGCAGTTATTTATCTATCTATCAAATTATCTTCCTGTTGAAAATACAAGACTAACTTCAAAGTATTGTACAGGTGCAATGATATTCTAATAAACAGATATGTTATATCCATACTAAACAACAGAAAAAAGTGTGCCGCGCCGGGGACCGTTTATTTTACATTTCGTTACAAGTAAAAAGGATAGCTTGATAAAAACATTAAGTAAATGGGATAACTAGATGTTTTAGTTACGCAAAACATATTACTATATAATGATCATGTATTATAACGTATCACTGACATAATTATGATGAAAACGACTAAAGGCAAACGTCCCAATTAGGACGTTTTCTAGTCTTCATTTTTTGCGCGTTAATGACATATCTGTTTACTAGAACATCATTGTACAGGGTATCTTATAAGCCATGCGGCAGTAGATAAGTTACAGTCAATAATATTTTTTATTTGACGTATGCAGTTGCAGCATTATTTATTTTCATATTAAATTGTGTAAATAATATAGGAGACAAAAAAAACCCACTGAGTTTCTTTCGCCGGTTCTTCTCAGGTCAGAGTATTTACTTTTCCAAACCTGTGGTACTGTTTCATTTGACCATCACTTATTCCTTACAAACTGGGATAGCCTGTTTTTTGTCTTACCAGTGACATATCACAGGTTCCTATAAGTTGTAATTATATATGATTATATTAATGAAATGTTTTAATTAATCTGTTCACAGCAATACACAGTGATGCAGAACACGCTAAATCTGGTGACGCCGTTCCCGGCCGTCAGGCAACTCAAGTCGGTGTACACCGTGGACATTTCCATCGGAGAGAAGTTCAACGTCACTTGCGTCGCGCTACTGTACAATGGCACTTACTGGCACGAGGTACCGATCGATTGGCAATTACATTTATACCGATTTGTCTGATAACTGATTCTCTTTTTAAATTATTATAATTGCCTCAATCAAAGACTTTTAACGGTTGTTTAAACTGTTCGTTAGTGTTGATTCTGCTAGCGAAGCTTCATTGTGGATTATTGGCTAATATATAATTCACTCGGCTGATATGGCTCAGTGGTTAGAACGCGTGCATCTTAACCGATGATGTCGGGTTCAAATTCAGGCAAGAACCACTGAATATTCATGTAAAACACCGTGAATAAACCTGCCTGTGTCTAATTTCTGCCACATGCGTATTTTACCAGCACGCTTTGGAACAGCGTGCTGGAGTATGTTCCGAACCATATCCTCAAAGGGAGAGGAGGCCTTAGCCCACCAGTGGAAAATTTACAAGCTGTTGTTGTATATATAATTTACAGAACAGAACTTTTTGCAGCATATGCACTTAAAAATATCAGAATACCCTCACAATAACCTTTTTTGATTTTTCATAGTTTAGTATTAAAAATTCCACAGATATCATACAAAATATACTACGAAACTGAGTTAGGAGAAGACGACGCATATCAGTCATATTTAGCGTCGGTCGGCATCGCCACGCCGCTTGCCGTGCTGCCAGCACTGGAGGCGAGAGTGTCCGCTAGGCTAGAGGACGCTCTGTGGAAACTGTCGGCGGATATGGCAATGCCCTCGTTCACAGTCACTGCGCTAGCACGACTCGAGGTAATCTAGCCATCTCACTCTGGTCTTATGTATTTTTAATTGTAAGTATGCGCTATCTCGCTCTTTCCGAAGGAGAAAAAATGATATGTAAGAGATTAGTTTTATGGGACATGGAAATGTTTTTTTTTTAATCTTCCTTAATAATGAGAGACTTTTTTAAATTTAGAATGTTTCAAATATGTTATATTGAATTAAATTATTAAAATGTAATGGTAATATTTACCTATCCTACTACTATTATAATGGCGAAAGTTTGTATGTATGGATGTTTGTTACTCTTTCACGTAAAAACTACTGAATGGATTTGAATGAAACTTTACCACAATATAGCTTATACATCAGAATAACACATAGACTACAATTTTTGAGGTTTCTAATGTGAGGTCGTAAAAAAACACATTTTTTGCGCTTACATTGCAAACGCTGACTGAATCCTACCATATAGATCAAAACAATGTACTACAGTATTGTACAACTTAAAAAGGTCTACAAAAAAGTCCGTGATGGTATATGTTTATCTCTTAGGAATAACCCACAATAACCATTTTTTATCCTTTACTTTGTACGAGAAATAATGACTTATTTACGAAGCGATTTTAAGCGATTACTAGACTAGACGGGACGAACCTGAAGTCCACGCGAACTAAGTCGCGGGCAAAAGCTAGTATATTATAAAGTATGAAAATTAATAACGTTTTATTGTTTTCGCTTACGTAATATAAAACTTAAATTTAAGTCAATATATATAAATAAATTGATAAAATAGGTATATAGTGAAAATTAATTTCATAATTACTAAAAAAAATTTAATTGCATTCTAAATAATAGCTGGACGACCCCTTTGTCGAAACATCGGGCAGCCTGAATCTGACGTCGATATACTTAGAGGACTACTTCATCAAGATGGAATTTAAGAAAGATTTCTCCGACGTAGAAAATATCGTCGGTGGAGGAATCCATATTCAACAGGGAGATCAAAATAACTATGTAAGTCAACGTGAATTCTATATATTAACTACTTAAGTTTATTTAGAATTCACCCAATATTGTTTTGCTATCGATATCGAAAGATCGATCTTGATCGTCTATCAAGACTATAACAGGCGAGTATAATTTTTTTTTTTTATGGTATACATTGGCGGACGAGCATATGGGCCACCTGACGGTAAGTGGTCACCATCACCCATAGACAATGACGCTGTAAGAAATATTAACTATTCTTTACATCATCAATGTGCCACCAACCTTGGGAACTAAGATTTTACGTCCCTTGTGCCTGTAATTACACTGGTTCATTCACCCTTCAAACCGGAACACAACAATAAGGTCAAAGTACCCGAGGTTCTATATTAAAAACCCTGGTCGGATCGATAAAAAGTTATCCGCGTCGCGGAAAGCACGTATAGCCATTGGTTCTGCGACTCTTTCCGGCCGTGTCGCATCGGACTATGAGAGTGAGGAACTAGATAGGGCCCGTGTTCTCGAACACACCTCTCATGACCTCGGGACCTCTCATGACCTCGGGACCTCTCATGACCTCGGGACCTCTCATGGCCTCGGGCCGGGCAGCTGTTCGCGGAGACGGCGTGGGGCGCGGCGCCGGCGCGGCGGCTGCGCGTGTCGGCGCGCGGCGCGCTGGCGCCCGTGCTGGCGCCGTCGACGCTGGCGCTGCAGTTCGCTGAGCTGCGGCGCCAGCGCACGCTCACGCTTGACCTGGCATCCGGCGAGGCAGCCTACTCGCTGCAGGCCGACCAGTGGCCCACCTCGCTCAGCGTGGCGCTCAGCAGCCCCCACGACGGCTTCCGGTACGCAATCTATTTAAAAGTCAAACAGTAAAGTAACAGCCTGTAAATTTCCCACAGCTGAGATAAGGCCTCCTCTTCCATTAAGGAGAGGGTTTGCAACATATTCCACCACGCTGTTCGAATGCGGGTTGGTGGAATGCACATGTGACAGAATTTCGATGAAATTAGACACGTGCAGGTTTAATCACGATGTTTTCCTTCACCGCCGAGCACGAGATGAATTATAAACACAATTAAGCACATATATATAGTGGTGCTTGCCTGGGTTTGAACCCGCAATCATCGGTTAAGATGCACGCGTTCTAACCACTGGGCCATCTCAGCTCATCTCCCATTTTTTTTTTTTTAATATTGAAATTTGTAAATTTGTTTATAAATAATGTATTTAAAAACATTTATTTATCAGGGCGATGAAAATCATAGGGGAGTTTGATGAGGATGATATCCGAGGATCGTTTGTGACAGACACGACTGAGTACAGTATCTCCGGAAAAGTGCTCAAACGAGAACCACTTGAGGTAACAGGATGGATTAGTTCATCAGATATTAAGAAATTCATCAGCCAGAATTATTAATCCACTAATGGACATAAGCCTCCCTCAAATATATTACTCATCAAGAGATATAACAACTTACATTTTATAGAACATTGGTCGTGTGAAGGTGACTGTTTCAGCAAATACCAGAAACTAAAAGCGAAGCTAACTTTATATTAAAGTAATTGCAGAATTAATCAAAAACATAAATCATCATTCAATATGGACGTGTTACATTTGCTTATCGATAGTCAAATATCTACCATCGGTTCGGAAATTAACGCCTTTTTTTATATTTCAATTAAATAAAGAAAAATCATTTTTCCAAATACAATTTCCAATAACACTAAATATATTTTCAATATCTGAATCAGTTTGGAGGCATCTGTTCATCCATCCAAGGTGTCCAATCACGTAAAATATATCCTCTAACACACAAACACTCTTTAAATACAATAATACGTTTTAAGCAATAAAAATGTGTTCTTATTACAGCTGTTCCTAACGCTCGTACCAAAAGGCCAGGGTCAGCAGATAACAGTGCGAGTGAAGTGCGAGAACTCGCCCACAGTATACGGTATCACAGCTCACATCGTCGGGCCGATGGAGGCGACTGTCCGTGCGAAGGCAGAAATGGAACAAAATTTCACTGATATATATCTTAAGGTAAACTAAAATGAACTTTATTGCAATTACTTGGTGGTAGGGCTTTGTGCGAGCCCGTCTGGGTAGGTACCACCCACTCATCAGTTATTCTACCGCCAAATAATAGTAGTCAGTATTGTTGTGTTCCGGTTTGAAGGGTGAGTGAGCCAGTGTAACTACAGGCACAAGGGACATAACATCTTAGTTCCCAAGGTTAGTGGCGCAGTGACGATGTAAGGAATAGTTAATATTTCTTACAGTGTCATTGTCTATGGGTGATGGTGACCACTTACCATCAGGTGGCCCATATGCTCGTCCGCCAACCTATACCATAAAAAAAAAATTGTATTTATATAATTTACGAAATATTACACATTGTGAGTTACGCTCTTTTATTTTGAGTTTCCCGGTGTTCGATTCGTTGTTTTAAAATGTCATAAATGTACAGTCGGGGTAAGAAAAGTTTCGTCACCTTAAGATCTATTTTCGTGTGCTCACTTTGAGCTATAATCTGCTTTACCGATCGAAAATGACTTATTGCGTCGCAATTATTTGATGTTTGGATTCAAAAGGTACTAAGAGTCTAAGACTTGACAAAGGAATTAATTTGAAAATTGACGAAGGTTTTCTTACTCTGATTGTATTTACTTGCATATGTTTGGACTTATTTCATTAAACATTAGTATAATTCGGAAAATTTTAAGTCGAGATGGCCCAGTGGTTAGAACGCGTGCATCTTAACCGATGATTGCGGGTTCAAACCCAGGCAAGCACCGCTGATTCATGTGCTTAATTTGTCTTTATAATTCATCTCGTGCTCAGCGGTGAAGGAAAACATCGTGAGGAAACCTGCATGTGACAAATTTCATAGAAATTGTGCCACATGTGTATTCCACCAACCCGCATTGGAACAGCGTGGTGGAATATGTTCCAAACGTTCTCCTCAAAGGGAGAGGAGGCCTTTAGCCCAGCAGTGGGAATTTACAGGCTGTTGTTGTTACGTACCCAGATCAGTTTGTAAGGAATGGTTTACATAATGTTGTCTTAAATTTTCGCGATTATTACACATTTAAATAAAACTAGTTATTACGGATTTTAATCGCGTATATTGGTATCTTGAGTAACGTTGGCGGTAGTTGCAAATAATATTTTCTTTTGTTCTTCAAATAGACAAATGCCACCTTAGTCTACCCGTGACCACGAACGCTGTAAAGTGCTCGAAACGTCGGGATGTCCAAAATAATTAATATACTCGATTAAAATCCGCTATAACTAGTTTTATTTAAAGGGATGGTTTAATTGAAGGTGGACATACCGCAAGTGAAGGGCAAGGAGATTTACTTCAAGTCGCGCGTGGACGTGTACCCCGAACTGCGGCGCGCCGTGACGATACAAGCCGCGACGCCGCTGCAGAAACTCAAGTTCCTCAAGGGTGATGCTGACTTCGTGTAAGTTCAGTCTCTATAAATAACCTAACTCCGGCTGTTGCGTTCACCGAAATTTCTTTTAACTCGCTTCAATGGCCTTGAAAGAGCTTATGGAATAAGTTGGCGGACGAACATATGGGCCACCTGATGGTAAGTGGTCACCATCACCCATAGACAATGACGCTGTAAGAAATATTAACTATTCCTTACATCGTCAATGTGCCACCAACCTTGGGAACTAAGATGTCAGGTCCCTTGTGCCTGTAGTTACACTGGCTCACTCACCATTCAAACCGGAACACAACAATACTGAGTACTGTTATTTGGCGGTAGAATAACTGGTGAGTGGGTGGTACCTACCCAGACGGGCTTGCACAGAGCCCTACCACAAAAACCACATATAGAGCTACTCTCCCATTTATAATATTAGTATAGAAGATATTATACTCAAAACCTTAAAAATGTTTTATTGTTTATAATTTTACTTTGTGGTAGGGTAGGCAAGCTCATCTGGGCAGTACTACCCACTCAACAGATACTCTAACGCTAAACAGTGCTTAGTATTGCTGTGATATGGTTTGAAGAGTGAGTGAGTATACAGGCACAGGGGTCATAACATCTTAGTTCCCAAGGTTGGTGGCGCATTTGTGTTGTGAGAAATGGTTAATATTTCTTACAGTGCCATTTTCTATTGGTGGTCATCACTTACCATCAGGTGGCTCATAAGCTCATTTGCATAAAAAAGAAAAAATACATAATTTGAGCATAAAAACTCAGCCTAGTTTGACGCAATTTATTTAAAAAAGCGTTAAATCTGTTTAGAAACTTTTATAAACTCCCGACTAATACGTTTTAACCTTTAACAAAATGCAATTTAAATATATTTATATAATATTGTGAAGCTTTATAAAACAAAACTTAGAATATTGGCTGATAAGAAAAAGTACACATAATGAAAATATTTTATAACGTGTGATTGACGCACCGGGTTGCTCTTCTAGTGTATTGTTTTTTATAGTCGAGTGTATTTTTTTTTATAGCTGTCAGGCCTACAATGTCTTGTCTTTGAATTTAAAACATGTATATTGAATTGTTATAGATTTGCACCAAAAACTGGTTACCTGCTGTGTAACTACGAATTGCCGGATATGAAGGGTGAAGGTGACCTCAAGTGGAGTTTCTTGCTCGGAGATCTCTTCATACGCGTAAGTATGGGACAAGCTTAACGCCAAATTGCTGCTTTAAGCCCGGGAAAGACATTTTAATTAAGAAGCAAAGTATAGACATTATTTAACACTTAAACAACGATTACAAGATACACATAGAAAAGTCAATGCCTTGGAAATTCATAAGTAAAGGCTACATTACTCGTATTTATTCTATAAGACCTTAGCTATTAACGATAGTTAAATAACTTCTAACACTAATAAAATAAACGCCTATTTTACACTATACACGATTTGAAACGAATGTTTTTATTCTCATACTAATTAATCAAAATCGTCTTCACCACTCTTGTAGTTTTCAACGCAAACTAAATCTAGCGATAAAATATGTGTCTTATTCCTATAGGCAATAGGGCAGCAATTAGTAAAACAAATTCAGCGCAGCGTCGACTTAGACATCTACTTCGGTAACAACACAGCTGACGGACTCACTAAGACCAACGCTGGATTCAGGATGGACTTAGATCGCATATGGCAGTAAGTTAAATTGTACCTTATCTTCTAACAAATAAAACTCATAATTGAATGTAGATGCAGTACAATACTACTTACTTTAGTTAAAATATTAAGCACGGTTAATAATGCTCATTTCACAGAATCGGAGGAAATGCATCATTCGGCTTCATAATGGACAAACGTCTCAATCTCATCATCAACGCCATCCTCCCGAAGCCGAACGTAGACGTACACACGCTGTACATGGATGGGTCGATGGGTGACGCCATGAATCCTGCTCAAACGATCGAAGCAATGTATCGTACCGACGTTACAAAAATACTTGTTGGACTTAAAGGAAAGGTGAGCGAATTATCTTAAGTAGAATACCAAATCAGCCAGAATGCGCCAGTCGTGATTTATTACACATTATTGTGTCTTAGTGTTCTTAAGTTTGGATAGGTTAGAAGATTAGAGGGGTACTTAGATTCAACTTAGCGGAATTTACCTAAGTAAAATTCGCATAAGTAAATAACCCCAAATCTTTACAATAGTCAGGAATAATATACCCAAAGAAAATCTCAAAAACAATATATATATGCGACATTTCTGAACAATTACACAATCTTATAACATATTCAAACCTCCGTGTTCGAGTAGTGTGTACACCGCTGAGCCGATGTAGAAAAAGTTCATTAGTTTTGTATGTCGTCTTCGCTCTGGGTGTTTGTGCCGTCGTTACTTATGATTCTGAGCTGAGCTGAGATGGCCCAGTGGTTAGAACGCGTGCATCTTAACCGATGATAGCGGGTTCAAACCCATACAAGCACCACTATATATATGTGCTTAATTTGTATTTATAATTCATCTCGAGCTCAGTGGGGAAGGAAAACATCGTGAGAAAACCTACATGTGTCTAATTTCATCGAAATTCTGCCACATGTGCATTCCACCAACCCGCATTGGAACAGCGTGATGGAATATGTTCCAAACCCTCTCCTTAATGGAAGAGGAGGCCTTATCCCAGAAGTGGGAAATTTACAGACTTTTACTACTTTACTTATGATTCATCACACGAGTTTAGCTTTAACTACTTACATTGTGATCAGAGTAATGTATGTGGTGTTGGCCAATATTTATTTATAAACGCCCATTGATACATTTTAAATTTAAACATTAATTATACTATTCCACTTGTTGTATTCCACAGATGCTGACTCTAGCTGAAAGTTTCGACGCGAACTCCACTATAACTTGGACTTCGAACTCGGCCCTACAAAATGTTGACAACATAATATCTTACAACTGGGACGTGAATGGCTCGAGATACATCGACTACGCTTTGAATACGCCAATATATGAAGGCGAACCGACTTTCACTCTCAAGGGCTCCTATCAGAAGGACATGGTCCATGGATACCACGTTGTAAAGTGAGTTACAAATTTTATGCATTAAATGTGTATATTATTATATGTGTTTTTACATAATAAGTAGAACCTGCAAATGGGCCACCAAATGATAAGTGGTTCATAATTACCCATAGATTTTGCCATAAGAATTTTTAACCATTCCTTACATCTCTAATGCGCTAGGGACCTTAGGATCTAAGTTATTTCGTCCCCTGTACCTGCAGTTACACTTGCTCAATCATCCTTCAAACCGGAACACAACAATATAAAACATTGCTACTTGGTGGTACAAAACAGTATAAGTGGGTAGATATTAAAGGGTTGCACAAGACTCTACCACCAAATTAGTGCTTTCCAGGCAAAAAACGGTTAAATTTTACTGAAAAATATATATCATAGAAGCTTGTCGCGGTAAAGAAAGCTTATTACCATTTTCTTGTTTTTAAATAATAAAAAAAATATAAAACAACTTATCACAGATTAATAACGATAATCTACCTATCTAATTCGACATGAAAAATATTATTTTCATTTTTCGTAAGGATAAAAAAAAATAAACGATTTTTCAGTCATGCAATAAATTTGATTTCCTTTTTAACAAAATTAGTTGTATTTAGCTTAAGAATTGCTTGATTGATTCTCTAAACTAGTGCCATATAAACCTTTATCTATTAATGGAATATGACATTGATGATATGTATATGAATGTCGCAGAGGCCACATGCACCGGCCCGGCAGCTGCCAGATAGGCGAGCTCGACGCGCGATACGGCGGCTTCCGCCACACCGACGGACACTTCAACATGTCCACGCCCTTCCACACGCTGCCCTGGCTCAAGTCTATATTCGAAGTGAGTTTCTTATATTTATCTATGTATCTTCCAATAAACTACAACAAAATTAAAAATTAGCTTGATATTATCGTTTTTTTGGGCATTACAACAACAACAAAAACAACAACAGCCTGTAAATTCCCACTGCTGGGCTAAAGGCCTCCTCTCCCTTTGAGGAGAAGGTTTGGAATATATTCCACCACGCTGTTCCAATGCGGGTTGGTGGAATACACATGTGGCACAATTTCTATGAAATTTGTCACATGCAGGTTTCCTCACGATGTTTTCCTTCACCGCTGAGCACGAGATGAATTATAAAGACAAATTAAGCACATGAATCAGCGGTGCTTGCCTGGGTTTGAACCCGCAATCATCCGTTAAGATGCACGCGTTCTAACCACTGGGCCATCTCGACTCTTTTGGGCATTAAAGTCTTCATAATTATTGCATATAATTTATTTGCTAAACATCTGAATCTATTGTCAGGATTACCTTAACTATGACCTCTCAAGATAAGACTAGTTTTGTAAAGCTGATTAGCAAAGTATCTTACTGATCAATGTTGTGTTTTTTTTTAACAGATTAACAATTTAGAAGAATTCTCAGACAACAAAGTGGATCTATTCTGGCCTAACAAGTCAGCTTCGCTCAACACAACACACAAGTACATAAAACAAGATAATGGTTTCACACAACTCGGAACTATAGCAATATCCGTTCCATTGAACACCCAACATTTAGTTAACACCGAGTACTTTTATGTAGAAGAAGAAAAATCGAGCAATGGTAACGCAACAATCGATTTCGACCGTGAAAGATTCGTTGAATTCTTCTTCGATAAAGTATTGACTAAGAGTGATAGGAATCTCGATCTTGCAACCATGAATATAAAAGTGGAAAACGCGCACACACCATTCGGTGTGAAATACATTCATGAATATGATAACACTGGCAATATAGTAAGTGTAAACTCAGAAGCAATTTTTCTTCAAAATTTTCAAACAAGGTTTTATTGAACACAATATAAATAATACATAATAATACCTTCTATTTCAGGACGCAAAGCAAGCAACAATATTCCATCTACACAACGCGACGATGGCAAACATAACTGGTAGACTCGATATGTATACTTACGACATCGGCAAGCAGCTGAAACTGACAGCCATACACAGGAACCGAACCTGGTCCTTCGAGAACAAGTACGAAGCAGTGGACAAAGAACTAAAGCAAGGAAGCAAAATGACCTGGGCTGATGACGTTTGGATCAACTACGATATTCATGTTACTAATATGAGCGTCGTAAGTATTTTCTGTGCTTAATTTGTCTTTATAATCCATCTCGTGCTCAGCGGTGAAGGAAAACATCGTGAGGAAACCTGCATGTGACAAATTTCATAGAAATTCTGTCACATGTGTATTCCACCAACCAGCATTGGACCAGCGTTGTGGAATACGTTCCGACCCTTCTCCTCAAAGGGAGAGGAGGCCTTTAGCCCAGCAGTGGGAATTTACAGGCTGTTGTTGTTGTACTGGCAATACTTAATTTACAAATTTCAATTCTTATTTCTTCTCTAAAAAAGTACAAATTGGAGTGGGGATGATAATAGCCCAAGTGATTAGTATCGAACATGCCTATCTGTGAATAAGACAATCTAACGATATATTTTGGTCAAATTATAATTAAAACAAATGAATTGGGTAACTGATGAAGTGGACATTCCTAGACTTGATACATTAAAACTAATAACACCAATACGACACGAGCTAAGAGCATTTTACACTGGCTCACTTACTCTTCAAACCAGAACATAACAATACTAAATACTCAATAGAATATTGGCGATTAGGAGGAACCTACTAAGATGGGCATGTATGTACAAATATGTTACACTACTCGGAAACAAATTACCATACTATGTTAGTTTAGTATTATAGGCAGTTGTCAGTCTAGTGTTTTAGTTTCAAAAGGTACTAAGAGTTTAAGATTCGATGAAGGAATGAATTTGAAAACTGACGAAGGTTTTCTAACTTTGACCGTACAAAACACTACAACCATACCATAAATATAACAGACACGTCAAGTATTCATACAATTAAACAAGTATAATATATATATATATAGTAACAAGTCGAGATGGCCCAGTGGTTAGAACGCGTGCATCTTAACCGATGATTGCGGGTTCAAACCCAAGCAAGCACCGCTGTTTCATGTGCTTAATTTGTCTTTATAATTCATCTCGTGCTCAGCGGGGAAGAAAAACATCGTGAGGAAACCTGCATGTGACAAATTTCATAGAAGTTCTGCCACATGTGTATACCACCAACCCGCATTGGAACAGCGTGGTCGAATATGTTCCAAACCTTCTTCTCAAAGGGAGAGGAGGCCTTTAGCCCAGCATTGGGAATTTACAGGCTGCTGTTGTTCTGTTGTAAACAAGTATTACTGATGTTGTCTTAAATTTTCGCGATTATTACACATTTAAATAAAACTAATTATAACGGATGAATCGCGTATATTAATTATTTTTAAACATCAACACTGCAAAGTGCTCGAAACGTCGGGATGTTTAAAAATAATTAATATACGCGATTCATCCGTTATAATTAGTTTTATTTAAAAGTATTACTGAAATATGGTATCCTTTGCGATTATACGATTCTATTAGAAATTAATGTAATTTCCAGGCCGATACAGAATCTCAACAAATTATAATGGACGTACGCTACCCTCTGCGAACGTTCCGCGTGACGGCGTTGTACCGTCTGCAAGACACGTTGCTTGACGGCACCGCACACATGCTATGGAATGTCCGCGCCGAGAACAAGAGTGCTGAACTGAAAGGCAGGTGGGAAAACCCCCCCACCAAAGAAGGCAACCTGCATGATGTATATCTGGCGCTTTCTCATCCATCCTTTAGAAAGGTATTGTTATTTTACTAAATGTACTATTAGTTTACATAGTCTATAATATAATATCATTTAAATAAAAATTAATTACTCAGTCTTATCGTTTGTGAATAAACTATTCGATTTAATACGATAATATTATTCGATACAAGATTTTGTAGATGATAAAAAAGCGTGGAATTAATACCTGTTGACTTCCAGGCAGGATATATTAATTTAATAATTGTATTAACTTAAAAATTAACTAACATGACTGTATTTTTTTAAATGTTGAAAAAGAGTAACTACTGAGTTTCTTGCCGGTTCTTTTCGGTAGAATCTACTTTCCGAACCGGTGGTAGCTTCACTTAATTGTAATAATTAAATGACGATTCAAAAGTGCTTGTAAAAGCCCACTTGAATAAAGTATACTTTGATTTGATTTGATTTGATGTATTAGCAAGGAAAACACCGCCATTTGATTAAAAATAAAAATAAACTGAATTTAATATTAAATATTGCGTGAATTGTATATATTTAACGTGCATATTGACGTATAGTACGACACAACTAAGATGTAGCATCGGCAAATTCAATAAAATCGATTACTGCTGATTTATACAACCAATAGAAACAGCTCCCTATCGCGTCATTCAACGCTATTCGTCGCTATAGATTGTCGCGTAAGTGACGGGTTAAACTGTCGAATGTATTAGGTCATATGATATTACATGTACGTTTGTGTAAAGATCACATTCGCATAAGAAATGAATATAGATAATTGGGATAGCGTACTTAATTCTGGTGTGGTCGATTTTACGAGTTTTTCCGATGCTACATCTAAGTTGTGTCGTACTATACATATTTAAAAAGGTAATAAAACAAAATGCTTTTAATAATAATAAACATTATTTTCAGGATGTAACACTAAAAGGACAATATCTAACCACGCCCGCGGTTATGTCAAATATCTCCATAGAGTTACAATACTCGGATTACGAAAACGAATATCTAAAACTTAGGTCCATACTAACTGATAACTCCAATGGGCCGATAAGAGATTATAAATTTGCCCTCAAGTGTACTCATCCATCAACGAACTTGGACCTAGATATGAAGTCAGATATAAATATTCACAGTCGCTGGTATTACTTGACAAACTATTATAGATTCCAAAAGAATCTTTTCTATGAAAAGTTGAGGAGTAATAAGCTTTTGATCGATTTAAATAAAAGTGAAGTTAATTGGGAGGTAAGTTGGCTTTCCTGTTTTGATTTTAATAACAGAACAAAAATATTATCAAAATATTTAGCAATACTCATATTACTATAGAACTCGAATCAAGTAGTAAAAAGTTTACTTTTGTATTTATATAGGATTATAATTAATGATTTCTTTTACAGCGCGCTAATGAAACCTATTTCTACAAAGTCAACGGTACCTGGTCTCTTGTTTACCCAAGATATCAAGTCAGAGGCTGCGTGTTACGCCCTAACGCTAACGATACTGTTTTTGCTGAACTGTCAATGTTTGATAAAGCTTTGGTCGGCCATTATAATAGTACAGATGGTAAGTATATCATATAAAACAATTATATCATGTGATTATGAGGTATTAATTGCATCCGGCTCGAAGGACCAAATAATGTATACTATATAAGAAATTATAGTTCTTTATACTTATACTTAAATATTCCAGATATCTCATACCACATGATTGGAAGAATCGTAGACACTAGATCTGCCAAACTAAACGCGTGGCGTAACTACGATGACGTCACTACCGTAGACGTAGCGTCCTATATTCGTTTGAATCACTCCCGACTTCTCACGAGCGCTGTTGTATGGCGACCGGAAATATTCGGTGAAATTAAAGCACAGGCACTCTATACATTGAAACTTTTGTACAGCCAAGTGAATGAAACTCTTGTCATCATCAAAGAAGCGCCGATGGAAGCTCATCTCGCCTTACGGAACATTTGGAGCGACGCGAAACCGAGAGTCAGAGATTTCTTAGACGATCTTAACGACTTACACGTCATTAAGGACGATCTGGATGAATTCGAACGATTCCTGAACGAATCTTACGAACTTAATGATTTCTATGTAAAGGATATAGTCGAGTTCACTTACTACGTATTAGATGAAATGGCAATAAGAAATCACTTGGAGAGTCTTCCAGGCTTCGTTAATGATATGTGGGGAATGATGGGTAATACCAGCTCGTCGATCAAGGAGAGCCTGACATATGTAGTCGACTCCATAAAAATGGCCTACTCAAACTTCTTGGAATCCATGAACAAGTTCCTCGAAGCGGATTTGATGGAATTAGTGTCAGATAAATTGGAAACGATGATATTGCAATACGACAATTTCGTTAGGGATTTACATATGAAGTTTTTGGACTACTGGGAGGAGACCTGGGTGAACGCGACCACGAGACTCGGTAAATATTGGCACGACTTGCTGAAATCGATTGAGCCGTTGTTCTTCAAGATGCTGCATTACACGGAAGCGTTTGTTGTGACGATATGGAGGGGTATTATGGATTTCTTCCACGAACGGACTCACGAATTGACGGACACGCCGTATTTCAACTACGTGTCGACATTTGGACATGAAATGGATCGGTAAGTTCGATTTTCAATATAGTTGAAATAATAATTGAAGATTTATAATTTTAAAAATGGAACTAGTTCTTTACTGTAAATTGATACATATTTTTCAACTTCTTGTTTCAATTTAAACTAGCATGTTTTTTTCAGTATTAGTCAAATTAAACAAGCCGATTGGTTCTTAATATAAAACAGGTGTTTTATAATGTGTGTTTAAGATATCATTTTTTTTTATAATTGAATTTAAAACATCTGAAAAGTACCGAAGACAAAAACTAAACATTATTTTTTCAATCTGTTTTTTTTTTAATTTTATAATTTATAAAAACTTTTTGGTAGTCTTTAATTCTTGTTCAGCGTTTTCGTGATTAAGCTTATATTGTTCACTGTTAACTCTTAATATCCTGTTTAAATATTAATTGATTTCCACGTATATATAATTTATATTACATGTGATATAAATTTTAATATATTATATCGTCAACAGCATTTACAAAGATTTAGTAAACAATGATATAATAACGAATATTAAGAAGTACACGAGAAAGCTCTGGAACGTGATATGGGGTAAAATAGAGAAGTACATTCCCTTCACGGACGAATTCAAACAGCTATTCAATGAATTCAAGAACGCCTGGGAGAACTTCTTAAAGACACCCCAAGTCGTTTACGTCAGAGAAAAGGTACTCTTTAAAATCCTTACTAGTATTATAAATGCGAAAGTTTGATGATCATGAAATTTTGCATATACGATCATACCGCACCTGACATACTAAAGAGGGCCAAGCCACCTTTGATAATAACTTTTACATAAATTAAAATGAGGTATTTTTATGTATTAGAATAACTTCTGAAAATACAAATTTTCTGGCTTTCGTACACATAATATGAAAATACAGTACTAAATAAAATCTTGGGGTATGAATGGTACATATTCCAAAAAAAAGTACATCTCGAGTTAACTCTTCATTGTTATATAGCAATGGTCTTGAAGTTTATCATTTAAGATAAAAAAATACATATTCGTAATAATATATATATATATATATGTACACATAGTTTATACATATGTACATAATACTCAATACTTAGTTCGAAAATTGTAAATATAAATAGAAGTATACAATATGTTGAGTAGTCTAGTCCACCTCTCTTGTTTCAAAGAAAATAAACAGTAACTAATGACTAACTTGTATGTGATTTAGTATCAAGAGGCGTACGTACGCCTCAAGTGGTGGTACGACTACTTCTTGATTGGCGAAGCGTTGGACAAGGTGTGGGAGATACTCTACGCCAAAGTCACGAGCATGGCCAAAACTGCGCTGCAATATGAGGAACTGTGAGTTTGGACCTTACTCTCGTACACTTACATGATTTATGACCAATGTATTTTCTTTGTCGAGATGGCCCAGTGGTTACAACGCGTGCATCTTAACCGAAGATTTCGGGTCAAACCCAGGCAAGCACCTGATTCATGTGCTTAATTTGTCTTTATAATTCATCTCGTGCTCAGCGGTGAAGGAAAACATCATGAGGCAACCTGCTTGTGACAAATTTCATAGAAATTCTGCCACATGTGTATTCCACCAACCCGCATTGGAACAGCGTGGTGGAATATATTCCAAACCTTCTCCTCAAAGGAGAGGAGGCCTTTAGCCCAGCAGTGGGAATTTACAGATTGGTGTTGTTGTTGTTGTTTGTTGTTGTATTTTCTTTTCTTACAAATTTCATTATATTTTGGAGAATTGCCACTAAACAGTATTACTGGTATATCTTTGGAGATAATTATCGATTACTCTAACAGCCTGTAAATTTCCCACTACTGGCCGTCTCTGCCTTTAAGAAGAAGATTTGGAGCATATTTCACCGCACTGCTCAAATGCGGTTTGGTGGATACACATGTGTCAGAATTTCGTTGAAATTAGACTCATTCAGGTATCCTCACGATGTTTTCCTTCACCAAGTACGAGATGAATTAGCCACATGAAAATTCAGTGGTGCTTACCTGGGTTTGAACTCGCTGTCATCGGTTAAGATGCATGCGTTATAATCACTGGGCCACCCCGGCTCTTATTAGCGATTAACTTTGTATATAAAACTATAACTATTGTTTCATTTATGTATTACTTGGTGGTAGGGCTTTGTGCAAGCCCGTCTGGGTAGGTACCACCCACTCGTCAGGTATTCTACCGCCAAATAACAGTACCCAGTATTGTTGTGTTCCGGTCTGAAGGGTAAGTGAGCCAGTGTAACTACAGGCACAAGGGACATAACATCTTAGTTCCCAAGGTTGGTCGCACATTGACGATGTAAGGAATAGTTAATATTTCTTCCAGCGTCATTGTCTATGGGCGATGGTGGCCACTTACTATCAGGTGGCCCATATGTTCGTCCGCCAACCTATACCATAAAATATATATATAATCCAAATACTTACGGACACATATCAACAGTCACCGGAACCCGAAGACGAATTTCATATTCGACCCACACAAAGGCGAAATACTATTGGAGCAGAAGTTGCCAATGTCCTGGCACGCTTTCAACCGGACACCGGACTTCAGCGAGATCTCCGAGTACAGGACTGTTAGGGACTTCATGGACGAATGGCTGACCAGCAACAGAAGCATCTGGGCCTATTATTACGATATACGGCCTTACATGGACTTCAACAATGTAATGCCACCGTTTGCAGGTATGATGATAGTCATAAAATTTAAATTCAAATCTGTATTTCATAAGTCGACAACCTCCGTGGTCGAGTGGTGTGTACACCGGTTTTCATGGGTACGCCACTCGGAGGTCCCGAGTTCGATTCCCGGCCGAGTCGATGTAGATTACCATTAGTTTTCTATGTTGTCTTGGGTCTGGGTGTTTGCGGTACCGTCGTTACTTCAGATATCCATAACACAAGTGCTTCAGCTACTTACATTGGGATCAGAGCAATGTATGTGATATTGTCTCATATATATAAGTTAGAAATGTATTTTTATTGCTGTATGGAACTTACTGTCATACGAGACTTTAAAAGATTACAATAAAAATATGAAGTATGAATTATATGTACAAACAAATATTAAGATTATCCATTTTTTAGGATTGGCAATGATGACTGGTCAGGGTACTCTGGTTACTTTCGACAAACAAGTGTTCACGATATCTGAACCCGGAACATTCCTACTGACTAAAGACTATAGACAGAACAACTTCACCATACTCATGGAGAGTAACGCTGAGGGAAGATATGATTTAGTTATCCTAACGAAACGGAATCTCATATTTATCGACTTGTACAAAGAGGTGAGAATCCCTTGTATTAATAATAATATTAATTATTTTTTTTTATTTAGTTCAATTTATTGTATTTATGTCATAAATTTACCCTAAAACCCTGACCGACTTCGGTCAGTTAGGAAGATAACAACTTCTGAATGATCAACACAATTTAACTCAATCAGTCACCATATTAAAAGGAGTTTCAAACAAACAACTAAAATGAAACTATATGTTTTTGTAACTGTACAAGACTATTGTAACTTCTAATCTCGATATTGTCTCAAGGTTCGAGATGAGGAACCCAGTATGTCTTGAATTCGGTATGTTTTTAAATGTTGAAAAAGAGTAACTACTGAGTTTCTTGCCGGTTCTTCTCGGTAGAATCTACTTTCCGAACCGGTTGTAGCTTCACTTATTTGTTAATTGACGATTCAAAAGTGCTTGTAAATGTCCACTTGAATAAAATATATATATTAGCCATCTCGGATTTGAAATGACGTACACCGTGCGAGTGGTTTGGGATTTCTTAATTGCCAGTTGGAATACTTTAAAAAAATAAGATGTCCATTAGTTGTGCTGCCACTCCTGTAATAATGGAAACTTCTTCTAGAACTATCGTGCAAATATTTGTATTTAAATATATATATTTTTTTTTATAAATTCCAGCAAGTTTCATTAGATCGAATAACACCACTCAATCTACCAGCTGTTGTGGATGACCTGGTGGTAGACAGACAAACAGACACACTTTCTGTTGAAGGACAGATTGGATTGGATATAGAATGCAACCTCCTTTTCCGTACATGTAAACTGGAAGTTGCAGGTAAGAGATAAGGATTACTCATATATTCGTACTACTTTATTTATTATTGACTTAAAGAACGGTCATAAAAATAACTCATATTTTGCAATAGTTACCAATTCATTTTTATTATCTGTGTTACTAAATTTTCATGCAATCTATACTGAATGCAAAGGCTATTCTGATAACTTTTCAATTAAATCTGTATTTATTTATATTATTATTTGCAGGTTGGTACTACGCAAGCCTCGGTGGTCTCCTTGGCACGTACAATAATGAGCAGTACGACGAGCTTCAGTTGCCCAACAATTCCATCGAGACGGACATCGAGCACCTCGCCCACGCGTGGGCAGTGAAGAACGCGACCACACACACGCCCCCGCAGAAATACAACAACACAGCCTGCGACAAATTCTTCAGAAACAAAGTGTCGCCATTACATCCCTGTTTCTCATTGGTAAGTCATTTTTAATTTAAAATGTTTATTTAATTATTAAATTGTTTTGTCGTCGGTATCAATGATTGTTTTGAGATTAATTTAAAAAAAAGAATAATTATTTTACTGTAAAAAAAAATGGTGTTCATAAGAGTACATGTTTATGCTATGTATAATTAAAAATTTGCGTCCTTTTAAATAATATATTTTGATGTACTGGAAACAAATATATGTGCATAGATACAGAAGTAATTGACAGCATATGTTCCTTATAGAATCGAGATGGCCCAGTGGTTAGAACGCGTGCATCTTAACCGATGATTGCAGGTTCAAACCCAGTCGAGCACCGATGTTTCATGTGCATAATTTGTCTTTATAATTCATCTCGTGCTCAGCGGTTAAGAAAACATCGTGAGGAAACCTGCATGTGACAAATTTCATAGAAATCTGCCACATATGTATTTCACCAACCCGCATTGGAACAGCGTGGTGGAATATGTTCCAGCAGTAGGAATTTGCAGGCTGTTGTTGTTGTTTCTTATTAAGATCGTTGATAGGAATTTTATCGCCAAACATCAAAACATAGCATTATAGTACGACACAGCTTAGATGTCGCATCGGCAAAATTCGTAAAACTGATCACATCCGAATTGAGTACGTTATCGCAAATTATCAAAATTTATTTCTCATGCGAATATGATCTTTATACAAACGTAATAACTTGTAATATCGTATGACTTAATATTTTCGTCAATTTGACGCGTCGATTTACATGCACTTGCTTTCTCTGACGCGAGAATCTATAGCAACGAATAGCATCGAATGACGCAATAGGGAGCTATTTCTGTTGGTTGTATAAATCAGCAGTAATCGGTTTTATATTCATTCCATTGATCGAATCGATCGAATTAAAAGCTATCTCAAATTATCAATATTTATTTCTTACGAGAATATGATCTCTACACAAACGTAATAACTTGTAATATCAATATATTCGTCAATTTGAAACGTCGACATGGTTGAACTGACGCGAGAATCTATAGCAACGAATAGCATCGAATGACGCGATAGGGACCTATTTCTATTGGTTGTGTAAATCGACAGTAATCGGTTTTATATTCATTCCATTGCATTTTCCGATGCTACATCTAATTTGTGTCGTACTAAACCTATGTATATTATTTTGACGAACTCCATGGTCGAGTGGTGTGTACACCGGTTTTCATGGGTACGCCACTCGGAGGTCCCGGGTTCGATTCCTAGCCGAGTCGATGTAGATTACCATTAGTTTTCTATGTTGTCTTGGGTCTGGGTGTTTGTGGTACCGTCGTTGCTTCTGATTTCCATAACACAAGTGCTTCAGCTACTTACATTGGGATCAGAGTAATGTATGTGATGTTGTCTCATATTTATTTATTTATTTAATATAAACACATATGTATACGTTCCGGGGGTTGTAAGGCCGGTGCCGTCATGTGTGTGTATATGTGTGTGTGTGTGTGTGTGGCAGATCGACGCGGTGCCGTTCTACGAGCAGTGCGTGGGCGGGGCGGAGGCGTGCGCGCTGGCGGCCGCCTACCGCGAACTGTGCGCACAGCAGCACGTGCCCACACACGTGCCCGACCACTGCGTGCAGTACGTACCCTTCGCTCGTACCACCTGTTCAAATAAATACATTGCAGCTAGCACTGGATGTTGAAATAAAACTAGTTATAACGGATTCGAATCGCGTATATTAATTATTTTTGACATCCCAACATTTCGAGCACTTTACACGGTAGAGTCTACCCGTGACCACGAACGCTGTAAAGCCTGTAAGGTCTTTGACACTTGACGATTCGTATTACACACAATTCGTATGACCAAGTTACGATCATTATGTTATTACATTTTATAATTATGTACATTTCAGTGTAATAAAGACGCTCCGTAGTATCGGTTGGCTTGACAAACATAATGTTTTCTTTGCTTGACGACAACCCCGATTGCTCTCCGATCTACCTGACATCTGACATCTGACGAATTAAGTGAACGTGTGCTAACTAGCCCGTTCACCACCTGTTCAAATAAATACATTGCAGCTAGCAGTGGATGTTGAAATAAAACTAGTTACAACGGATTCGAATCGCGTATATTAATTATTTTTGACATCCCAACGTTTCGAGCACTTTACAGCGTTCATGGTCACGGTAGACTCTACCCGTGACCCGTGCTGTAAAATTCAAATCCGTTATAACTAGTTTTATTTCAATGTGTAATAATCGCGAAAATTTAAGACAACATTAGCAATGGATAGCTTACCAAAGATTTACTAAATTTTTAAAGAACCAAAATCTTCTAAACCGCATTTGAAGTATGATATAAGGTAGTCCGTAAGGTAAGGTAAAATATAGCGGCATATAAACATATATTATAAAATCTATATCGAGTATGATGTCATACTCAAAATCAAAATAAACTTTATTCAAGTAGGCTTTTACAAGTCCTTTTGCCAAGAAGCTCAGTAGTTACTCTTTATTTTTGGGGATTTCCAAATTTTGGTGACGAACTCAAAGTCCCTTAATGTATTAAACTATAATTAGACACAGGAGTTTGGTATGACAGTCATTCAAACCACAAGACAATTAATAAAGAATATACAACATTAGTCCTCATGAACTGATTCATCGATTATCTTTAATTATTAATAAATCGAAAGTGTTAAAATATTTACCAAAATATATGTCGCACTTTCATCCATGAATGACGACACGCCACTCCGAGGTCCCGGGTTCGATTCCTGGCCGAGTCGATGTCTAAAAATTCATTAGTTTTCTATGTTGTCTTGGGTCTGGGTGTTTGTGGTACCGTCGTTACTTCTGATTTACCATAACACAAGAGCTTCAGCTACTTACATTGGGATCAGAGTAATGTATGTGATGTTGTCCCATATTTAAAAAAAAAATATACATCATAATGTTGTCTTAAATTTTCGCGATTACACATTGAAATAAGTCTACCCGTGACCACGAACGCTGTAAAGTGCTCGAAACGTCGGGATGTTAAAAATAATATACGCGATTCAAATCCGTTATAACTAGTTTTAAAATATATCAGATCCATAGTGCATTAAATAATCAATTAAAAATGTATCATCTGTGTTCCAGATGTATCACACCTGACGGAGATGTCGTGGAGGAAGGCTCGTTCCTTCAGTTGCAGAACGTGCCCAACTCCATGGACATCGTGTTCGTGATCGAGGCTCAGTACTGTAACAAGAACATTCGGAAAACGAAAAACATCGACATGTTCGTCGAGACTTTGGATAGCAAGTTCCAAGGAAACGGATTTTCTGATAACAGGTAATTTATAAGAGTTTAAATGTAATCATCAATGATATTCTAATAAACAGATATGTTATATCCATACTAAACAACAGAAAAAAGTGTGCCGCGCCGGGGACCGTTTATTTTACATTTCGTTACAAGTAAAAAGGATAGCTTGATAAAAACAATAAGTAAAAGGGATAACTAGATGTTTTAGTTAAGCAAAACGTATTACTACGTAATTATGATGTATTATAACGTATTACTACGTAAAACGACTAAAGGCAAACGTCCCAATTAGGACGTTTTCTAGTCTTCACTTTTTGCGCGTTAATAACATATCTGTTTACTACAACATCATTGGTAATAATAATATGGTTTAAGATATTTATTGTTTCATAAAGAATATTACATATTCACTTAAATGAAACTCAAAACTAATTTATAAAACTATGTACATAAATGTTTACATTTTTTAACGTACAAAACTAGGTTCTTAAATTTTATTATACAAAATAAAAATACATTTTACAAGTAATACAACAAAAGAAAAATAAATCAAAAAGTGGGTAGTTTTGTGTATCAACATTTATCACGGCAAAATCTTCACAAACAAATTACAACAAGATGCGACATTACTACAGTCGAGATGGCCCAGTGGTTAGAACGCGTGCATCTTAACCGATTGCGGGTTCAAACCCAGGCAAGCACCGCTGATTCATGTGCTTAATTTGTCTTTATAATTCATCTCGTACTCGGCGGTGAAGGAAAACATCGTGAGGAAACCTGCATGTGACAAATTTCATAGAAATTCTGCCACATGTGTATTCCACCAACCCGCAATGGCACAGCGTGGTGGAATATGTTCGAAACCTTCTCTAAGGGAGAGGAGGCCTTTAGCCCAGCAGTGGGAATTTACAGGCTGTTGTTGTTGTTGTTGTATGTGTTACGAGTGTGTGGTGTGCAGGTACGCGGTGGTGGCGTACGGCGGCGCGGGCGTGTACCGGCGCCCGCGCGCGCTGTACGTGCAGGGCGCGCTGTTTACCAGCGCCGTCGACGTGCCGCGACACTTCGAAGCCTTCCAGATAGGTACGCTATACCTTCCATACCCCTGACATGTACTAAAAAAGTACCACTACACCTTCCATACCCCTCACATGTTACTTGTACTAAAAATGTACCACTACACCTTCCATACCCCTCACATGTTACTTGTACTAAAAATGTACCACTACACCTTCCATACCCCGCACATGTACTAAAAATGTACCACTACACCTTCCATACCCCTCACTTGTACTAAAAATGTACCGCTACACCTTCCATACCCCGCACATGTACTAAAAATGTACCGCTACACCTTCCATACCCCGCACATGTACTAAAAATGTACCACTACACCTTCCATACCCCGCACATGTACTAAAAATGTACCACTACACCTTCCATACCCCTCACATGTACTAAAAATGTACCACTACACCTTCCATACCCCTCACATGTTACTTGTACTAAAATGTACCGCTACACCTTCCATACCCCGCACATGTACTAAAAATGTACCACTACACCTTCCATACCCCTCACATGTTACTTGTACTAAAAATGTACCGCTACACCTTCCATACCCCGCACATGTACTAAAAATGTACCACTACACCTTCCATACCCCGCACATGTACTAAAAATGTACCACTACACCTTCCATACCCCTCACATGTACTAAAAATGTACCACTACACCTTCCATACCCCTCACATGTTACTTGTACTAAAAATGTACCGCTACACCTTCCATAGCCCTCACATGTTACTTGTACTAAAAATGTACCACTACACCTAGACTATAAACTGTCCAAATTACCAAGTGTCATGATAACGTGATACATGCTTTTATGTTTATTTTATTTTGCCATATTAAATATAAGAAATGTTTTCTTTAATTGTAGTTTTTGAGTGTCAAGAAATTAAAGTATAAGTTAATCCACATCGCTGACACTTTGCAACATTGCTCAGCAAATTACAGTATCCCTGAAAATTTCGCATTTAGTGCGTATTTGAAATATATATTATACATAGTGTACCTACATTTGTTATTAAAATAACAAACAATACAACGATCAATGTATAAAAACGAAGCCTTGTTGTAAATAGAAATGGCTATAGCAATGATTTCTTGGTGGTAGGGCTTTGTGCAAGCCCGTCTGGGTAGGTACCGCCCACTCATCAGTTATTCTACCGCCAAATAACAGTACTCAGTATTGTTGTGTACCGGTCTGAAGGGTGAGTGAGCCAGTATAACTACAGGCACAAGGGACATAGCATATTAGTTCCCAATGTTGGTGGCACATTGACGATGTAAGGAATAGTTAATATTTCTTACAGCGTCATTGTCTATGGGTGATGGTGACCACTTACCATCAGGTGGCCCATATGCTCTTCCGCCAACCTATACCATAAAAAAAAAAAAAAAAAAAGCCTCATTGTCTATGGGTGACGGTAACCACTTACCATCACGTGGCCCATATGCTCGCCCGCCAACCTATAACAACAAAAAAAATGATGTATATCAATAGTATATATATCGCCCCCCCCCCCCCCCTAGACAAGAACTCTCAGACGCGCAGCAACGCGACGGTGAGCGGCGACGCGCTGGCAGCGCTGCGCTTCGTGACGTCACTTCCGCTGCGCGCCGGCCTGCCGCGCGCCGTGCTGCTGCTGCCCTGCACGCGCTGCGACGACTCCACTAGCTCGGTGCGCTATACCTCGCTATCTCTAGCGATACTTATGTTACGAGGAGTCTGTCTGTCTGCTGCCCTTTCAAGGCCAAACTCAAACTCAAACTCAAACTCAAATTCCTTTATTCAATATAAAAGCATTACACTTACTTATTGATTGTCAAATAAACACTACCACCGGTTCGGAAAAAGGACACCCTGACCTGAGAATAACCGGCGAAAGAAACTCAGCGGGTCTTTTTTTTCTGTTTTTTTTTTTTTTTTTTTTTTGTCAAATTTATAAGGTACATAGTAGTATATGATTAGAAATAGCCAGAAATAGCCAAACAAGTGAACGATCTTTGAATATTTTTTTAAGAAGGATTTGATTTTTTCATGTCTAGTCTGACAACAAACCCATAAAGTGCGAACGAAACTACGGGCTGACTTAGTTTATCCCATATATCTCCTCGTTCATGGTCTCTATATATCTATTTCATACATTAAAACAATTACTTCTTGTTAACTACACAGACATACTGCTAATATATTCGAAGACAAGTTCCATATATAACATTGGTTATATATGTGTAAGCTTTGTGTTGTTTGTCTTTGTGCAGTTGAGTCGAAGGAGGTTGACTCAGTAAAAAAGATATTATATATTTTTTTAATGACATGTGAAGTCTCAGTTAATTTTAAAATATTAAGACATTTATGTTATAAAAGTATTTTTTTTTATTAATTAATGTTCATTTGGTCTCTGTTGTCTAAAAATTAAACTTTGCAATTGTCGATTCACTGTTTTAGATGAATCAAATTGCTTAATTTGGAAAACCCATCACCCAGTGGCGTAGCTATCGTAGGGCCAGTTGGTGCAGTGCACCAGGGCCCCGGAGTTTAGGGGGCCCTCTAAACTAAACCTTAAGCTTCTGAAGCTGGAAAATCAAGACCCTACGCACAAGATTTCTTATTTGCTATCTATAATTTTAAAGGGTAATTATTAGTTAAAGAGGGATGGGAAAGAGGGGATGAGGGCCCGAGTATTTTTTTATGCACCGGGGCCCTTCCTCACCTAGCTACGCCACTGCCATCACCTTATATATGTATTACATTTGTCCGATGTACATTACAGTTCGACTATTCTACAATTTACCACAACCTGATGGAAAACTCCATAACCCTGCACGTGTTAATGGACGACGATTTCTCGCTCTCAAAGAAAAGAGCCGCCAAGTATCTCTTTGGTAAGGTTACCTATAGTCTGTTCGCGTTAAGAATGCAGTGAGTTGTCATTGTTTACCGGCCTGACTCCGCCCCCTTTGACCAATCAAATCTTTTCAAATTACAAAGTCAAGTTCACATTCAATTAATTATTAACTGATATTTTTATTTTTATAATTTAAAATTTTTTTATTTATATTTAATTTATTCAAGCTGTACACGTAATAATTAATGTAACCTATAGCTACTAGATGACGTTATGTCAAAATATGTAAATTTCTACATCGCGATGGCAAGATTCGCAAACGATTGTATATAGTGTTAAGAATTTTGTTGATTAAACACCCCGATTTGATTTTTTATTTTAATGTGTATTTTTTAAATTCATTATACTTAGTCTTTAAAACAAATATAATTTGTTGGAATTTTAACACAAATATGCATTCACCTTCACCCTGCTGTTAAAAAAGATTTGATTGGTCAGGGGGCGGAGTAAAATGACAACTCACTGCATTCTTAACGCGAACAAACTATAGTTTGTTATTGTGAACTAAAACACCCTGTATCTATAGATATACAAATTCCAATGACAAAATACTCCAATACTCTTTCCCCCTGTTTATCAACTGATTATTATTAGAACTAATATATTAATACTTAAAAATATGTAATATTACTCATCATAACCTTAAAAAATAATCAAATACACCCTAATTTCTGAGAGCCTGGACAAATATGACAATAAATGTTTCTAAAGAAAACTTCTGTGAAATTTGTATAGAAGTAATAATAAGTTATGGAAATATAACAAATTTTATATTCACAAGGTGTGGACAGCATGTTGGCGTATACCAATAAAGATTACGAGAGGCTCGTCGGTGACCCCGGACTGCGGAAGCAAGTGAGACTGCCGAAGGATAAACTGGGATTATGCACTTCTCTCGCGTTGGAAACTAACGGTATGAAACAACAATATCATTATTTAAAATACTAATAACTGATAGTAATCAGCATGTTGTAGACATATAGCGTCGGATTTATGGTGCTTTGGTACTTACCCAGTAATCTGTTACACAGACAAACTATAGTTTAAATTTGGTATCTGAGATTATTGATATCATAGTTACGATTCTGCTTTTTCCGTGTTCGTTCGTGTCCGTGTTCCGTGTCGCTCAAGGAATAATGACTAATTTTGTTTAGTTAGTGTTGTTAGGTTTGTATTGTTAGTATTAGTAACATTAGAGCGTTTATTTTCTATGTTTTTGTTATTTAGGTAGACGGTTGGTTAAGTGTTTACCAAGCAAGAAATATTAAGCAATTCTTACTTCGTAAATGCGCTACAAACCTTGGAAGCTAAGATAGTTTTTTGGGCCGATAGTGATACTGGCACATTCCCACTACATACAACAATATCAAGATGTTTTGTGATTAGTGGGTGTTATCCGATAATAATAAACCATATAATAGTGTAAATAATCCAAGTATCCGCTGTAGGTACAATCTGGGCGGGCTCGAAGCTGTCGGGCGAGCGCGGCGCGGCGCGGCGCTTCGCGACGGTGGCGGGCGGGCGCGCCGCGCACGCAGCGCCGCCCTGCGCCGCGCCGCGCTGCGAGTGTCGCGCCGCCGCGCTGCACTGCCGCCCCTGCGCCGCGCGCGACCCCGTCTGTATCCCGACTGCACGCACACACACGCACACACACGCGCACACACGCACACACACGCAGACACACGCACACACACGCAGACACACGCACACAAACGAACACACACGCAACACACACGCAACACCCGCACACACCCGCAACTTACGCACACACACGCAACAAACGCGCACACCCGCACACACACGCAACACACGCACACACACGCAACACACGCACACACACGCTGTTGCGTGTGTGTGCGTGTGTTCACCCAGCACACGCGCACACACGCAGCACACGCACACATATGTCTCAATATATTTTTTCTATAAATCGACACCAACAATTAATAATACGCTAACTCGAGAGTGTGCGCACACTCCGCTAATAATTTTCTATGAGTTTAAGTTAAATCGATTGATTTCAAAACTTTCCCTTTGTTTTATAAAGTTTTTAGCTTCATTAATTTTGTGTTTCTTCACAATTATTTTAATTCTTAAAAAAATAACAAGTTACAAGCAAGTTGGCATAAGAAAACGATTTTCACTAAAATTTGAGTTAGCGTAGTACAAAATTAACGTAAAAATTTAAAAAATCCCTCGACCAAACAAGAAAAATTCAATGAGCCGAAACTCGATGGGTTTACTAAAAGGTAGAGCAAGATTACGTCTCCTACCTTCGAGCCCTATCATCAGACCAGATTAGAGGTTGGATGGATTTACTAAGAGGCAGTCCAGGGTTACGTCTCCTATCTTCGAGCGTGAAACATTCCTATCACACCTAACAAACGGCCTAATGACCTTGAATACCTGAACCGATTTCCACCAAACATAGCTAAGAACACTCTCGACTGATATACCTTTCAACCAAAAAAAAAACGCATTAAAATCGGATCATTCTTTTGGGAGCTACGATGTCACAGACAGACACATACACAGACACGTCAAACTTATAAAATCCCGTCGATTTTGTATCAGGGGTTAATAAATTGTCGAGTGGTGTGTACACCGGATTTCATGGGTACGCCACTCTGAGGTCCCGGGTACGATTCCCGGTCGAGTCGATGTAGATTACCATTAGTTTTCTACGTTGTTTGGGTTTGGGTGTTTGTGGTACCGTCGTTACTTCTGATTTCCATAACACAAGTGCTTAAGCTACTTACATTGGGATCAGAGTAATTTGTGATGTTGTCTCATATTTATTTATTTATTATAATATCGTTGTCATGAATATCTTAATACCATATTTTTGCTGTTTGAAAAGAAGTCCTTTTACACGGCTCACCCAGAGTATCCAACGACACATTTTAATTTATTTTGCCTTATTTGTAACGCATATCTTCAAACCCCAACATAACAAACCCTGAATAAAATAGGCTTATTTTAACGTTAGCATATTTATTTAAAAAGAAAAAAGCTTATTATGCGTTATTACTTATTACTAATAATCAAACCTTCAAACATCTTATGTAATTCATTCTTAACACTGTCCATCAATCTAAGCTCAAATTGTAATCGTAGTTCACAATTCTACCGCTAGATGTCGTTATACTTTTTATCAACATTTCTGCATCGCGCTGGCCAGATTTTCATCGGTATAATGACTACCCCGAATGACAGTTTTCTAAGCATACTTACCTGGCGTAGGGGATACCGTGATCATGAAGGCGGTTCCCCCAGAGCGAGGTTCCACCATTGCACTGCGGTGGGGTTGACCTCTGCGATTATCCCTAATGCGGATAACTCGGACGCGTAATTTTTGGTAGTGGGAACTGCGTACGCGCCGTCCCCCTTATAATATACTCTGATAATCGTTATTTAAAATGCATTAGTATAAACTACAATTTTTATTTTTTTTTTTTCTTCATCGCGTGTTTGTGAGCTGTTAAGAAATCCAACTAATAAATTCGTATAATTAAAACGTTTTAACTAATTTATGACTTATGTTTAATGCTATTTCAGCTGGAACTATCATTCTGGAACTCTGATGACATCGATGAGTTGATCGACATGGCGATGGACCCACCCACGCTGCCGTCTTTTAGATGATAAAACTTAGTGTGTATTAGTGAAATAAAAATACAAAATTATAATATTCCTAATCTACGACAGATTATTTTTGTAAATTATTACTTATTCGATGGAATATGTTTTTATTAGGTAGTGATTATATTAATAATTAATAAAATACATGATACTTAATCAGTCTTTTATTAACGACGACAATACTACTATCACACTGTAAATAAGGGCTTCTCAAGCATAGATTAATAATTAAATTATTAAACTTCAATGTGAAAAAATTTCTTAATCAGACCCTTATTGTCACTAACAATAATAATTCAAAGACACAAAAATAGAAGCCCTTCACTAAAGTACTTTACATAAACTTTTCAAAGTCAACTATGTAATAATAAATTGTCTGTAATAAACTCTAACATAAATATAAAATACAATAGCTTACACAAAAGAGTAGTTTCATCTACATTATAGTATCAAGTTTACAAAGATAGAAAATATGTGTCATGCTCAGTGACATATTTAACTTGTTGTAGTTTCTATAATTAGTAGATATTGCATGACTTTACAATAATTATTGCATCAATGTAGGATAAACAAAGCTTCAATAATACAACAAAGTAACAAATTAATCAGCTATTTCTAGATTAATAGTGTGCCAATTTTTTTTATTTTATTTATTCAATTTGTAAGCCAGCATCACGCCGGCCAAAAGCAGAACTATCGCTGAAGTTTTATATAAAATATTATAGAGAACTTTGCTTTGACCCCCTACTGAGTTAACTATCAAATTGTTCATTAGAAAAACTTGATTACTTTCTTCTATAAATGCTTGCTTTTCTTCTTCTGTCATTTTTTCTGCTATCTCGTTCATAGCTTGTCGGAAATCCTTCTTCAGTTGAGCAATATCAACATTAGTGAAGTCTGTCACTCTGTCGATATATTTATTTGTTTCTGAATTACCTAAAATTATGTACAAATTTTATTAATTCATTGAAAAAAGTATTAAATAAAAATTAATTTTATATATTCTAACAATGTAATTACCATCACCAAAAACATTCCTCTTCTTTGCAAGAATCTGTCCACCGCTCAATAAGCCTAAGTATAGATGATACACATAAGCCATCAGAAGTTTTGGATTTTCTCTTTCAAGATTTTGTAAGTGTTCTAAATAGTTCTCCAGTGCTGAGGATTTGGGTATGGATTGCCAATTCTCACCAAGATAGTGTACCAAATCATCTTCAAAAGCATCTTTTCTGGAAGGATAAATACAAAAATGTACCATAAACTTTGAATTATGATGAATTGTTAGTATGTTGAGTTTATATTTCACTATATCTCACTGTAATGAAATTTATAAACTACAGATAGGTTATGCTAGAGGTCATAATTCAATTCTCAATCTAAAACAAGAACATTTTCTTTGTTTAGATACAAATATGTTTTGAGTGTAAAACAATAAAAAATGTATGTATCCTATTCAAAGTGATAAAAACAACATTATGATGTATTTATTAATAAAACTAAATTTACCGGAGCAGTACATCAGTCACAAATAACTTCTCATAGTCTGTATTATTCAACCTTTTCTTAGCATCTTCGAGGAAGGCAAATATGTGATAAAACACAAATAAACCTCCACCCCACACAGTTTCATCACTTAAAGCTGCAAAATAAATGCAACTTATGATAAATATTCCAACAAGAAGGCTTCGTTTAAAAAAATACAGTAATAATAAATGATTTACTTACAAATAGCAAACTTTGCGTTTACCAAGGCGTCACTGACTGAATGAATTGTTCTAGTCGCTTTTCGCACACGCGTGGTAAACAAAACTTCTGATTGCGCCATTCTTAAAAAAATTACTTCTTTTGCGTACTTGTTACAACGTTTTATCTAAGAGTAATAATTACTTATCATCCTAGGGGTAACAGTACTCTGTGACCACCTTACGCTGAAGCCGAAATGATTAATGAAAAGTCAACTGAAGTCTACAAGTTTAAAAATAAAAATTTGACACTGACAATTGCGAATTGACAACTTTCAAAGCACTGACGGTAGAGTAAAATGACAAACAACTCCATTACATGATTTCCTACTACTATTATTAAACATGTTTAATAAATAAAAATCATTTACAATTAAAGACAGCATTAGCTGTTACTTCTATATTATATATTCTGTTATGTTATATATGTACGGAAAAATATTAATGATTTCATGAGAAAATGATTTAATGTTATATTCATATAATTACTACAAGGAACAAACTTTTTGCGTTTCTTGACTGCTTAGAGTCCGTAACTCTTTCGTGGGCCAATGCATACGGTTCTACAACAGTTTTATTTGCCGATTTTTTTAACGTTTGTATGTGTGCGATTATTATTACAATTAGTGAGTTAATGATTAGTAGTACACTTTGGGAATGAAACGATCGTCTTTTGGCTATTTCTTTTCATATTTAATATGAATAGTCAAATAGAAAAAAAAGACCCGCTGAGTTTCTTTCGCTGGTTCTTAAAAAGTATATTCCTGTTCGAATTGATTGTAATGTTGTTAGTATTAATTTGACAATAAATAACTGTATTACTGTAATGCTTGTACATTACATAAATAAAGGAACATGAGTTTAAATTAGATTATGTGATAACAAAGTATAACGGAAATAAATAATTTAATTGAACCTATTTAATTGCACCCCAATGAATTATTTTAAATAGAAACAAAATATAATTAATGTATTAAGAAAGTTTGACGTACTAAATAGTTTTTTGGCCTTGTTGTTGTTAGTCGGTACCCAATTAGATATGCCATTGCAAACTTGAAACTTCTTAGGAATCCAGATTTCCATAATTCATCAATGTTTTTGTAACCGTTAGGTTATGTTAGTAAGGTAATAGTTATAGTAGTAATTATTAAAAATCTTAAATATTTTTTTCAAGCTGACTCTTATTTTAAATTAATAAGTTATGTATCACACTTATCTACAAGACCTTCATATTTTGTTCAATTATCTGTGGAGCAAATTAGAGCTAGTAAGATCTGTGGTGATTTGAATTAATAAATTATAAATTGGGAATAATTTAAATTAAAACATTCCGAAGAAGTGTTAAGCTAACACTTTATTTGGTCTAACAACAACATTCATTTTTCAACAAGTAGGCACATTTTTAAAGCGCAATGGTTGACAGAAAAAGTGTTAAGGTATATTCGTTTTAATATTATTCTAGTATACAAATTAAGATTTATCGACTAAGAAATAAAGTGTATACTGCCATTTAAAATTAAATAGTTTAAATTTAATGTAAGCCTAGGTCATAGTTATTTCCTTTCATTAATGATTTATTAAAAGTTGCTCAACGGTGATATTCTTGTACTGTTGTGATTGATAAGACTTATCACTTTGACATTTAACCTGAGTTGTGTTATCTAACCTTTCGTAGTATTGATTTGTAATTTACGAAATAATAATGGCATATGATTTAAAACGTGAAGAGGAAGTAAAAGAGTTCGTCGAGAACCTTGGAATCGAATATCGGTTTGGATGTTATAAAGAAAAAAAGCCCGAAGTCTGTCATCTTTTGGCTGACTATTTAGAAGCAATTAAAAAAGACTTCGATAAAGCGGGAAAAGTATATAAAAGTAACTGTATGGAATATAACTACGGGAAATCATGTTTGAAATACGGTAATTACGCGCTGATAGGACGAGGTCGAGAAAAAAATGATCAGGAAGCTTTGCGATATTTCGAAAAAGGTTGCGAGTTAAATGACCCAACGTCTTGTCTTCACGCCGGATTGCTACTCACGGCTACCGGCCCTGCTATTACAGTGCAGCGAGATATCCCTAAAGGTTAGTACAAATTGTTTGTTTCAATTGATTAAAATAAAAGGGACTTATGTTTATTATTGCTTAACCGCAAGTAATAATTGCATCATGTTAGGTAAATGCTTATTTACAAAATACATATGATATTTACTATTCAATTCATACAAACGTCCAAGTATTTCACAAACTATTATTTGATTTAACATGCATAGGTTAGAACATACCAACTATATTTTAAACCAATTTATCAACATTTATTGGAAATGAAGTAATGTTAGACCTCTATTATATTACCAATAGAGTCTGAAAATCAAATTCAAAACATGCTTTATTCAAGTAGGCTTTCATAATCACTTTTGAATAGGATAATAAGCACCAATACTGAATTTGAATTTTTTCAGGTTACAATTATCTTAAAAAAAGCTGCGACAACAATGAAGCTATGGCATGCCATTACCTAGCAGGAATGTATCTCACCGGAGTGCCGAAAAATCCGAAAGAATATAATCCTCATAATCCTGAGAAAAATGCCAATATTGATTTCCTAATTAAACCAGATCTAAAGCAAGCATTTCAATTTGCAAAGAGAGGATGTGAATTGGGCAATGTGTTTGCCTGTGCAAATGTCAGTTTGATGTACAAGAAGGGTGATGGTGTTGAAAAAAATCTAGACGAATCAAAGAAATACTTTGAAATAGCAAAGAGTCTTCAAAATGCCCATGAAACTACAAAGGAACTCAAATTTCAACAAGGTCTTGACAATAAATGAAATGTTATGTAGTTATAAAATGTATTTAACTTTTAATAAAGCTGCATTTGTTTTTTATTGAGCAGATATAGTGTGTATTGTTTAATTGAATAAAGTATGTTATGATGTTTCCTTTAGTTTTAATTATCGTTTTTAAAATACTATATCTATAATAACAAAAATCCTTAAAATATAACCAATTCAAGCAAGACCAAAGGCATTTCTTTCTTTCCTTGTTACAGAGGAAATTCCACAAACCTTAAAATATTGTCCTTCTCAAAGCTGAGTATGAGTTAAATTAAAGATTAGTAAAACAATTCAGATTGTAACCTGTTGTCTTTAGTATATATCAGTCATAATAATATAAACCTACATTGGTTTATAAAAAGAGGATAACACAAAATGTTCATAAAATAATTATTTCTTTCTACAAATATTCATAAAAAATTTACATATGCATAGCTGCTATATTATGCAGGCTAGAATGAGATAGCCGTCACATACAGAAATAATCACAAAAATAGAAACAAACCTTTTAACGCACCCATGCACAGGGCCGGATTTAGGGGAGGGCAACTGCCCTGGGGCCTCCACATGAGAGGGGGCTACAGTTTTCAGCAAGTTAACAAATACTGAGATATAGTCAAATTATAATAATGTTACTATTTAATATTTTAAAAGTTACCGATACAAATACGAAACAATTCATAGCTTACTGATTGAAATAAAAAAAACTAATTAATTCATAATAATATAATTATTAGGGTGTTCACGCTTCTGTTTGTCTAGGGCCCTCAGTGCTATGTGGCCCCGGGGCCTCCACACCTTTAAATCCGACTCTGCCCATGCATTACTGCCATTAAACCATAATCTCTATTGTATAACAACGGGATAATTCATTCCTTTTCATACCACAGATCGGTATAATCGGGGGATCCGGATTCGATGATCCAAATTTATTTGAGAATCCTATCGAGAGAGATATTACAACACTATTCGGAAAACCCTCTGACGTCTTACTAGAAGGTACCATTAAAGGTGTTCCTTGTGTTCTTTTGGCCAGGCATGGGAGAAAACATCAATTTCAACCAAGGTATATAGTCTATAACTTGTATCACTATTAATATAATTTTTAACGATTAATCCTAATTAAGTAAACAATAAACTTCGAATAATTTTATTTATACTCCACTCATATTTAGAACTCTGTCGTGTAATTTTTACTGTTGCAATAAAATGTTTTTCCAGCGATAATTAAAGGAGCCGAGATGGCCCAGTGCGAACGCGTGCATCTTAACCAAATGATCTTAAAAAAATGATTGCGGGTTCAGACCCAGGGAGGCACCACTGAATTATAATGCGCTTATTTGTGCTTGTAATCTCGTGCTCGGCGCTTAAGGAAATCATCGTGAGGAAACCTGCATGTATGTATCAAATTTCAACGAAATTCGGTCACATGTTCCACCAACCCGCAGCGTGGTGAAATATGCTCCAAACCTTCTCCTCAAAGAAAGACGAGGCCTTAGTGGAAAATTTACAGGCTGTTCATGTTTCCAGCGACGTTAATTA
Source organism: Vanessa cardui (assembly GCF_905220365.1). Taxonomy (NCBI): domain Eukaryota; kingdom Metazoa; phylum Arthropoda; class Insecta; order Lepidoptera; family Nymphalidae; genus Vanessa; species Vanessa cardui. Next base: position 6,054,728 of record NC_061144.1, on the reverse strand, counting down.
TCGCGCAAATATTTGGGCATTGAAGCTGTTGGGCTGTACGCACGTTCTGGCTACAACTGCAACTGGCTCATTGGTGGAGCAGTACCGGCCTGGTGACTTGGTTGTGTTGGATGATTTTATTGATCGGTATGAGTGCTTTTATTAGCAAACAAATAATCATAATGAAATTAGCTGCATTCACATAGCCTACTTTCCCATAGATTCTGCATTGATATTCATAATTCAAGGAATAATCTAGTTACATATATTCTTTTCATTTTAAATCTTTACTTAATAAAATATTTATATGAGTAAAAATAACAAACGTTTTTGAACATTTAAGCACTACCACAGTTTCGTAAAGCAGCGTCTATCGAGAAGAAACATATAAAAGTATAAAAAAAAAAATCGTACATAAATTGCCAACAATGATTTTTGATTTGTTTATTTATCTGAATATATTGCACATTGCTACAATAAAATAGACAATAGACATTCATGTACTTAGGACATGGGGTCGCCATTGTACGTTTTACGATCGGACGGAAGGTGGTCCGCGCGGCGTGTGTCACCTGCCTATGAGGCCGGCCTTCTGCGAGAAAGCGCGGCAAGCGCTGCTCAGCGCTGCACGCAGCAGAGGACACATCTGCCACGAGAGCGGGACCGCCGTCACCATTCAGGGACCCAGGTCGCTTGTCACTCCATATTTAATTGTATATTTTAATCAATACTCGTGTATTTCACAAACTATAAGCTATTATGGGATCGCTAAATATTGAACACGCAACAATATATTGCAGCTAAAACAAAACCGATACTTTGTGTGATGTCATTAAACTCATCAATTTAGTTGTATAGTTGGCGATATATATATCTTCTATTGCCAATTTATTTTCGCACCACGTTTTTGGATAGAAAATGTGACTAACGTCAAATTTGTATTACACTGTAAAGAAAAGTGTTTTCTGTAATATATATCTTTGTATTATTGTATTTTAGGTTTTCAAGTCGTGCTGAAAGTTTAATGCATCGCCAATGGGGCGGACATGTCGTCAACATGACCACCGTACCTGAAGTATGACCTTTACTATAATAATCTGAAAAAAAAAACATATTGATGACATTTCGTTAAGATGACTTATTTTTTTTTTTTTTTTAAAGGTAGTGCTAGCGAAGGAAGCAGGTCTGAGTTACGCAGCAGTAGCGCTGGTCACAGACTACGACTGCTGGAGGGAGAACGAACAATCAGTAAATATCGCGACATTAACTCATTATTAAAACGGCTCATTAAATCTCACAGATTATACATGTCATTATTTTAACAGTATTCTTCAACATATTTTTTATATGCTGATGACAATTTGTAAAAACCTTTTAATTAAAAAATAGGCTATTTGACTGGTTTTTAAAATCCATTTTATATTATTGAGTAGAGGTTAAGGAACCCAGTAAAAGTTGATTTTTTTTATTTCTAGTACATATTTGCCGAAAAATATATTAAAAATTCCATATTTAAATAACGCGCGAAAATGCTACTTGGACAATATGGCGCTGCGGTGACGTCACTTTGCTTTATTTTAATCTGCGGTACACATAGTACGGAGCGTTTTTTGTCACGTGACAAACGTTTGAAAAAATGCATTTGTATTTATTGATTTTTGAATAAATTAAGTATTATTTTCAAGTTTCGTTAGTAAATAACCATTTTTAAACTCATAATATACACTGATTACAATAATTCACATTTTATTTTCCGCATTGTCAAATAGCCTATTGTAGTAGTTCAGATAGGAGACTTCTATTACCAAGAACTAAATTTAATTTATTTATGACAGGTATCAGTGAGCGAAGTTCTAGAGATGTTTGCAAGGAATATCAAAAAGGCTATCGATGTAATCGTTGATGCTGTGCAGATACTCGCTGCAGATTCTGACTACACCTACCTCGATTGCCACAAGGTACGCATTTTGTATTATCAAATTTTATTACTCTTATAGTCACAGTCCTTCAATATTTCTGACAATTTATAATTGTTCAGAATATGATGATTGAGTTAACTCCACTGATCCTAAATACAAAGTAGAATTATCTCAATGCATTACGAATAAAAACCGCACCATAAATATATCCACCAATAATGTGAAAATTACTCCTTTAACAAATAAGAAATAAATATTATTTTTTATTCCAGGACCTCGTGGCATCTGCTATTATGCTGAAGCAGTAATATTTTTGAGAAACAATTTAAGAGAAATGAAGAAGTATGTCTTTACTTATAAATGTTATTTAGAGGTGATAAGTTAAACAGTCTTCTCTCAAAGAACAAATCAATAATGTCTATAAGTGAAACCGTTATTAATAAGCTAAATGTATTTTCTGTCAATGTATATTCATTCCGAAATAAAACAATGCATTTATGCGTACAATATTTATTGAAGTACTTAAAAATCCAGATATAAAACGAAGTTGATCTTTTACACACTACTAATTACGATTATCTTAAAATTAGTTTTGCTATAATTACGTATTTGTTGTGCTCTTTATAACGTCAAAAACTTATATTATCTAGCTCTAGCTCTCTTTAAACCATACCCAAAATTATCTGATCGTAAAATGTTATCTCTACATACTAGCCGACCAATTCTACGTCACGAGGTTGCTGACTTAGCTGAGAGCGTTCCGAACTGGTTGTGACGCGCTGCTATCATCAAACAATAGCGCGTCAAGTGTAATTTGGCGTGCGGCAAAAACATGTACAATTTTTTTTTGTTCATTTATATCTTATTTGTTTTATTTACCCTTATTAAGAAAACTTACCCAAAATCTATTAAAAATGAGACGTAGAGAATTATTTTCTAGGGAGATATTGGTAAAATAAACAAAAAAGTAGCAAGGCAAAGGGTGTAGTAGGTGCTGCCACAGGAACGCCATCTTATACTTGACAGTCTGTATCGGTTGGCTGTACTAGTTTTTTTTTTTTAATCATTAGTATGAACGAAGACAGCCATATTTCGCCATAAAGACAGTGATTCTCGATTTCGTTGGGCGAATGTATCGAACTGACATAATATTTATTAGATCCATCATATGATCAAGAATTGACGCATAGTATTAATTATTCAATTAAGGCGAAAGGCGAATCGAAATCGCTACCATAATTATTGTCAAATATAATTTGTCTAGAATTGAAAAAAATATTGTTATATAAATAAATCAGTCACTGTATAAAACTTTTCTTAAAACTTAAAACGTGTGACGTCGCGTTCGACAGCCTCTAGTCAGCTTGGTCGACTAGTAAGACCCATCATAACCGTTACTTATTATTACCTAGCATACTGTAAAGTAAACATTAAAACAGCTCTTAAAATGCTCTTCTTATCGCCTATACATTTTAATCCTTCGTAGAAAACGTTGAACCAACCTGAAATAACATAATTTAAGGCATTTTAATCTACAATCATTTGACTTAGAAGTATACTTTAAAGGTATTTATTAACATTAACTGATTCACTTTTAAAACTGAAATTACGTTTTTTACTAATGAAAACTTGTATATCTCTTTATATATCATTTTTAACTAACATTAACTAAATATACTTTAAAAAATGACATCTGTGTATATATAATATAGAAAATTCTTAAAAACTGTTAATGAGAAAAAATAAATTAAGGTAGAATTTGTAATTTTGAGCAGTGACATTGTTTGCATGTCGATATGAATACACTTTTAGACACCTGTAGTTCAGTTCTTAGGCCAGGGGTTCCTGGCGTGCTGTCCGGGTATCATATCCAGCAAATATTGTCGCTGAGCCTCAGCTACGCGTTGCATCTCTGCCGCCATAGCAGCGCTACCGCTCCCACCCTTACCCGCTGCAAAATACAACGTAGAAGCAGATCAAATGTTCCAATAATACACAATGTTAGAAGAAATGTTTAATATATAAATTTTGTAGCGGTTTTTAATGTTAATTTCATACAATTTGTATGATCGATGCAACGGTAGTACCTTTCATTAATATGACATAATATATATAATATATCAAATAGTCTCATAAAAAAATCGTTTTATGAATGTCGGTGAAGAAAGTGTAAAGATATGAGCGATATTGAGATGTGTTTTATATTAATATCGCATAATATACCAAACTTATTAGAAAACTCTTTTGAAGTATATAAATCTTAGATTTGATTATCTCTAATCCTTTGTCACATAACAGGTTTATTATTTTTAATATAAATTTGAAAATATGACTTGTAAGCAAAACAATCAACGATCGCAACTGTGATGAAACAGACATCGCAAACATCTCATCATTCGATAAAAATGTATTAATAATTGGTACTAGACACCTCGTGCTCTAGACGAGGTAAGCGGCAAGGTAAAGGCAAGGTAAAGGTAAGGTAAATCGGTGCATACGTACAGCGCTTACCTAGCGCACTGGCCTGCGCCATGGCCAGTTGGTAGGTGTAGAGCAGCGGCGAGAACTGCATCATGGCAGCCGCAGCCGCCGCGGGAGACACGCCGCCCCCCCCACCCGCGCCGCTCAGCCCTGCCGGTGGGACACAATTAGTACAACACAACAACAGCCTGTAAATTCCCACTGCTGGGCTAAAGGACTCCTCTCCCTTTGAGGAGGTTACATAGCATATTCCACCACGCTGTTCCATGGATTGGTGGAATACACATGTGGCTCAATTTCTATGAAATTTGTCACATGCAGGTTTTCTCACCGCTGAGCACGAGATGAATTATAAAGACAAATTAAGCACATGATACAGCGGTGCTTGCCTGGGTTTGAACCCGCAATCATCGGCTAAGATGCACGCGTTCTAACCACTGGGCCATCTCGACTCGACTCTGCACTGCTGGTGTAATAGTATCATGCAAGATTCCCAATTAGTACATGGCCGCGAAAATTACGCGGTACATCTTAGAGTATATGTATGTATCACATCATATACATAAATATGAGACAACATCACATACATTTATCTGATCAAAATGTAAGTAGCTAAAGCACTTGTGTTATGGAAACTCAGAAGTAACGAAGGTACCACAAACAAACAGACCCAAGACAACATAGAAAACTAATGGTAATCTACATCGACTCGGCCGGAAATCGAACCCGGGACCTCGGAGTGGCGTACCCTCAAAAAACGGTGTACACACCACTCGACCACGGAGGTCGTCTTATGTAAATTTCCTACTCTTGAAAATTAAGAAAACTATTTACTTTTGTTACATATTAGCTATAAATAACGTATTTCATTCTCAATTTAGTCCAATTTTAGGACACAGTAATAAAATTACATTATCTTAGATACATAAATAAAACATTTGCGTGCCCTCACAGCACATTTGAATGCAAAAGTAGATTAAAAACCCTAAAATGGAGTACAAATGTGTTCATAAAATAGTGTAACGTCAAGAAGGGTACATAAGCGTATTTTGTAAAATACGTAACGAGTATGAAGACTGACCTCTGAGCAATTGATGCTGCAACGCTTGCATGGCTGCTGCGCTTTGTTGTTCGAATGCCATCTGCGCGGCTGCTGCAGCCGCCAGTTGCTGAAAATTTAAATAATGATTAATATATATCACATATACTTAGAATAAGTGAGTCTAATTTTAACGATCAATCCTTTATTAGTTAGGTAGTACTGTTTAATTTATGATTTTTCGTAAACGAGGTATTTAATGAAACATATGAAGTTATAAATGTGAAAAAAATAATTAATAAGTAACCTCGGCACTTAAAGTTACCATACGGCTGACGATTACTTTTGAATTATAGCTAAATTTTTTATATAAAAAAAAAATCTTATCTGCAGTATAGAATATATTCATGTGACTGTTGGAAACCTCCATACCTGATGTTGCTTGCTGCTACTGCCCTGGCTGCTAGTGCTCGAAGACGATCCTGCAACAATTACAATTCGGACAGGTTCGTGTCAGGCTAAAGAGACGGTAACCAACCGTAGATATGCAAATTATATGATGTTAAATAACAGAAACAACACAAAATAAAAACGTATAGTACGACACAAATTAGATGTAGCATCGGAAAATGCAATGGAATGAAAATAAAACCGATTACTGCCGATTTATACAACCAATAGAAATAGCTCCCTATCGCGTCATTTGACGCTATTCGTCGCTATAGAATCTCGCGTCAGAGAAAGCAAGTGCATGTAAACCGACGCGTCAAATTGACAAATATATTAGGTCATACGATATTACAAGTTATTACGTTTGTGCAAAGATCATATTCGCATGAAAAATAAATATTGATGATTGGGGACAGCGTACTCAATTCGGATGTGATCGGTTTTACGAATTTTGCCGATGCGACATCTAAGTTGTGTCGTACTATAATTAGAAAAGTGATGTAATGGTGAGGAATGTGAATAATAAAGCGTGGTGTGTGTTTACCTTTACCTTTCTTGGCGGGCGGGTCGGAGTCGCGCGCGCGCTCCGCGTGGTGCGCACGTAGGGCGGCGGGCGCGGGCGGCGGCTTGGCGGGCGCGGCGGGCGCGGGGGGCGCGGGCGCCGAGTGTCGCGGGCGCGCGGGCGGCGGCGCGCGGTGGTGGTGCGCGTGCGCGTGCGCGGGCGGCGGCGCGGGCGCGGGGGGCGGGGGCGGCGACGGCGCGGCCAGCCGGCGCTCTATCTCCTGTTCCTGCTGGAGCGCGCGCACGAACGCCGTCTTGAGGCGCGCCGTGTGCTCCGCCTTGAGCGCGCGCTTCACGTTCCCGGACACGCAGAGCTCGCACAGGCGGCGCGCGTGCGGCGCCATCGAGCACGCGAACGTCGCGTCCTGCCGGCGGGGCGGGGCGCGCTCCCAGCGCCACACGGCCGTGAAGTCGCTGCCGCACTGCGCGCACACGGCGGGCACGCTCGAGCGCGGCATACTGTCGGGCATATTAGGTGCACCTTTGTTAAATTACGCTTCCTAGTATGGCGACGTGTCGCTAGCGTTTCGTCCTAAATTATGTTCTACTATTTTACTTATTGATAAATACCGGTCTTCGTTGGTGAGATAGTCGACGACGTGCTCGAGCCCCACGAGGTACACGAAGTCGGTGTTGCTGGGAGAGGGGATGAAGTTCATCTCCGGCGGCGGGGGCTTAGGTGGTGGAATCTATGTGTAAAAATATTTATTTATTTATTTGAATACTTTATTGTACACCACAAATTAAACAGATTAAGCCTTATAGTAAGAACATATAAAAAGGATGGTACAACCGGCGATCTTATCGTTTTAAAGCGATTTCTTCCAGACAACCGAGGTGATATGAAGTAGTAGCCAACAGAGAAATGATAGATGGTGTAAAATAGACTACATGCATAGATAGAAATAATATAATACATAAATAAACTACTACATACATATAGCTAGGTACATAAATACATTTATACATACATATATACATAAAGTCATACATAAATACATACAGATATATACAAATAACAAATGGTATCTAGTCGCCATTCAATGTGAGAGTGTGAGGTAATATTTAATAACTTTAGTTTTAAATAATGTTAAAGAGATTGCAGATTTGATATTAAGCGGGAGAACATTCCACAATCGAGTAGCCTCAGCCGTAAAAGTTTTTTTGGAAAAAAATGTTTTCTGCACAGGTGGAATATCAAACTAACATTTATTTTAAATTAAAAATTAGAACACAAAAAAGGATTTATAAAGCCAGTGTGTTTTAAATGTTAAATAAACTGCCCTGATCAATACTGGGTAAATGGACAAGATGTTCGTATATAAACAAGACAATACTGACCTGCAACAGCGTCTTCTCTAGTTGTTTGCGCAGAGCTAGTTTGGCGGCGGCTTGGCGCTGGGCCGGCGTCTGCGTCTCCTCGGAGCTGCGGGAACTCGTCTGTGCAAACACAACAGATATATAAGTCTTATCATATATTATTATCTAAAAAGTAAAGTAAAGTAAAGTAACAGCCTGTAAATTTCTCACTGCTGAGATAAGGCCTCCTCTTCCATTAAGGAGAGTGATTGGAACATATTCCACCACGCTGTTCAAATGCGGGTTGGTGGAATGCACATGTGACAGAATTTCGATGAAATTAGACACATGCAGGTTTCCTCACGATGTTTTCCTTCACCGCCGAGCACGAGATGAATTATAAACACAATTAAGCACATATATATAGTGGTGCTTGCCTGGGTTTGAACCCGCAATCATCGGTTAAGATGCACGCGTTCAAACCACTGGGCCATCTCAGCTCTATTATTATCTAACTTACACAAAAAATAAAAATAATCCATCGAAGTAAAATTAAAATAAGAACTTCGATATACGTAAATTATCTATCAATTGTTATAATATGTAATTCAAACTAAACGATACAATAGTGTAAGAAATCGACATCACTTTCTCATACTCACTGCATCGCTTGTACTACTGGTGACCGATGAGTTATCCTGAGCAGGCTTGTAATGAAATAATAATTTTATTCTACCAATTAACTCTTTTTATTCAGTCTGATGAAAAACACTAAAATCTATTGCCCAGTTTAAACGATTTAAGCATACAGACAGAGGGAAGCGATTTTATTTATACTATATTAAAGTCGTATAGCATCTCTACATTGGTCTTGGGCAAGCTTGACTACATACGAATTATTTATTTTTCCTCTGCCAAACGGTATACAAGGTTTACTATGTATAAGTCTTCTATACCATATATATCTAAAATAATGTTTCCGATGAGTTTTTATATAAAATCCAATCAAATAACCTTGGGAGTGGAGTGCGAGGCCGGCGGTGGAGCGGGCGTGATGGTGACCGACGGCGTGATACTAGCGCCGCCGCCCGACGACGACTGAGGACACAACACATTAGCTGGATTATGTAGCTCGGGTTCCGTACATTCCGTATAGTACGACACAAATTAGATGTAGCATCGGAAAATGCAATGGAATGAAAATAAAACCGCCGCCGGGCAGGTTGGCGTTGTATTTTATTAATTTTATGTTACTTTCTTTTGTTTTTGTTTGTGGTGTGCAATAAAGAATAATTCAATATAACATGGGTATGTATGGGGGGTTACCTGCGTGCGGTAGGGGCCGGGCGTGAGCGTGGCGCCGCCGGGCAGGTTGGCGTTGTATTTTATTAATTTTATGTTACTTTCTTTTGTTTTTGTTTGTGGTGTGCAATAAAGAATAATTCAATATAACATGGGTATGTATGGGGGGTTACCTGCGTGCGGTAGGGGCCGGGCGTGAGCGTGGCGCCGCCGGGCAGGTTGGCGTTGTATTTTATTAATTTTATGTTACTTTCTTTTGTTTTTGTTTGTGGTGTGCAATAAAGAATAATTCAATATAACATGGGTATGTATGGGGGGTTACCTGCGTGCGGTAGGGGCCGGGCGTGAGCGTGGCGCCGCCGGGCAGGTTGGCGTTGTATTTTATTAATTTTATGTTACTTTCTTTTGTTTTTGTTTGTGGTGTGCAATAAAGAATAATTCAATATAACATGGGTATGTATGGGGGGTTACCTGCGTGCGGTAGGGGCCGGGCGTGAGCGTGGCGCCGCCGGGCAGGTTGGCGTTGTATTTTATTAATTTTATGTTACTTTCTTTTGTTTTTGTTTGTGGTGTGCAATAAAGAATAATTCAATATAACATGGGTATGTATGGGGGGTTACCTGCGTGCGGTAGGGGCCGGGCGTGAGCGTGGCGCCGCCGGGCAGGTTGGCGTTGTATTTTATTAATTTTATGTTACTTTCTTTTGTTTTTGTTTGTGGTGTGCAATAAAGAATAATTCAATATAACATGGGTATGTATGGGGGGTTACCTGCGTGCGGTAGGGGCCGGGCGTGAGCGTGGCGCCACCGGGCAGGTTGGCGTTGTATTTTATTAATTTTATGTTACTTTCTTTTGTTTTTGTTTGTGGTGTGCAATAAAGAATAATTCAATATAACATGGGTATGTATGGGGGGTTACCTGCGTGCGGTAGGGGCCGGGCGTGAGCGTGGCGCCACCGGGCAGGTTGGCGTTGTATTTTATTAATTTTATGTTACTTTCTTTTGTTTTTGTTTGTGGTGTGCAATAAAGAATAATTCAATATAACATGGGTATGTATGGGGGGTTACCTGCGTGCGGTAGGGGCCGGGCGTGAGCGTGGCGCCGCCGGGCAGGTTGGCGTTGTATTTTATTAATTTTATGTTACTTTCTTTTGTTTTTGTTTGTGGTGTGCAATAAAGAATAATTCAATATAACATGGGTATGTATGGGGGGTTACCTGCGTGCGGTAGGGGCCGGGCGTGAGCGTGGCGCCGCCGGGCAGGTTGGCGTTGTATTTTATTAATTTTATGTTACTTTCTTTTGTTTTTGTTTGTGGTGTGCAATAAAGAATAATTCAATATAACATGGGTATGTATGGGGGGTTACCTGCGTGCGGTAGGGGCCGGGCGTGAGCGTGGCGCCGCCGGGCAGGTTGGCGTTGTATTTTATTAATTTTATGTTACTTTCTTTTGTTTTTGTTTGTGGTGTGCAATAAAGAATAATTCAATATAACATGGGTATGTATGGGGGGTTACCTGCGTGCGGTAGGGGCCGGGCGTGAGCGTGGCGCCGCCGGGCAGGTTGGCGTTGTATTTTATTAATTTTATGTTACTTTCTTTTGTTTTTGTTTGTGGTGTGCAATAAAGAATAATTCAATATAACATGGGTATGTATGGGGGGTTACCTGCGTGCGGTAGGGGCCGGGCGTGAGCGTGGCGCCGCCGGGCAGGTTGGCGTTGTATTTTATTAATTTTATGTTACTTTCTTTTGTTTTTGTTTGTGGTGTGCAATAAAGAATAATTCAATATAACATGGGTATGTATGGGGGGTTACCTGCGTGCGGTAGGGGCCGGGCGTGAGCGTGGCGCCGCCGGGCAGGTTGGCGTTGTATTTTATTAATTTTATGTTACTTTCTTTTGTTTTTGTTTGTGGTGTGCAATAAAGAATAATTCAATATAACATGGGTATGTATGGGGGGTTACCTGCGTGCGGTAGGGGCCGGGCGTGAGCGTGGCGCCGCCGGGCAGGTTGGCGTTGTATTTTATTAATTTTATGTTACTTTCTTTTGTTTTTGTTTGTGGTGTGCAATAAAGAATAATTCAATATAACATGGGTATGTATGGGGGGTTACCTGCGTGCGGTAGGGGCCGGGCGTGAGCGTGGCGCCGCCGGGCAGGTTGGCGTTGTATTTTATTAATTTTATGTTACTTTCTTTTGTTTTTGTTTGTGGTGTGCAATAAAGAATAATTCAATATAACATGGGTATGTATGGGGGGTTACCTGCGTGCGGTAGGGGCCGGGCGTGAGCGTGGCGCCGCCGGGCAGGTTGGCGTTGTATTTTATTAATTTTATGTTACTTTCTTTTGTTTTTGTTTGTGGTGTGCAATAAAGAATAATTCAATATAACATGGGTATGTATGGGGGGTTACCTGCGTGCGGTAGGGGCCGGGCGTGAGCGTGGCGCCGCCGGGCAGGTTGGCGGAGCGCCGGGCCGCGCCCGGGGCCAGAGCGCCCGCACTCGCGCACGCCGCGCCCGCAGCGCGCTGCAAACACACAACACTCAATACTCATACACAGCGGTAATACAATTATACCCACCAGACAACACACGCGTCTAGACTAGACGAGTAGTGAGCCCATAGTCACTTGGGACATGTCATGCGAGGTTTAAAATCTAAGTTTACTAGAAACTCATAGTGTTACAAAGTTTTAATTTAACTACATATAGTACGACACAAATTAGATGTAGCATCGGAAAATGCAATGGAATGAAAATAAAACCGATTACTGCCGATTTACACAACAAATAGAAATAGCTTCCTATCGCGCCATTCGATGCTATTCGTCGTTACACATTCACGCGTCAGAGAAAGCAAGTGCATGTAAATCGACGCGTCATATATTAGGTCATATGATATTATAAGTTATTACGTTTGTGCAAAGATCATATTTGCATGAGAAATAAATGTCGATAATTTGGGACAGCGTACTCAATTCGGATGTGATCGGTTTAACGAATTTTGCCGATGCGACATCTAAGTTGTGTCGTACTATATGTCGTTCTTTTTTTTGTATTTTTTTTTTTATGTTATAGGTTGGCGGACGAGCATATGGGCCAACTGATGTGAATGTGGTCACCATCACCCATAGACAATGACACTGTAAGATATATTACCTTACATCGTCAATGTGCCACCAATCTTGGGAACTAAGGTGTTATGTCCCTTGTGCCTGTTTATAATGAACTTCAAAGCCACTAATATTCTTCGTTATGCTCATACTTCAAGAGTGACCGTCCCACACGGGAGTGTATGTCATCTCAAATAATATAATATTTTATGGGCCACTAATAGTTATCTCTTTCGTTATGCTCATACTTCAAGAGTGACCGTCCCACACGGGAGTGTATGTCATCTCAAATAATATAATATTTTATGGGCCACTAATAGTTATCTCTTTCGTTATACTCATACTTCAAGAGTGACCGTCCCACACAGGAGCGTATGTAATCTCAAATAATATAAATAATATTGTTATAGAAAAATATAACAATCGACATGCACGTTTCCTCACGACGTTTTCGTTCGTATAAAGTAATTAAGTAGTACAGGTTGCACGGGCACGGCTTTAACCCCACGGTCCGTGTGCGCACACGTGTGGCGCGTACCTTGCTGTGCTGGTGCGCGGGCGGCGGCGCGGGCGTGACGGTGACGCCGGGCGGCACCACGCAGCCGCTGCCGGCCAGAGCCGCGCCCGCCGCGCACGCGCTCGCCGACTCCTGCGGGGAGGAGGGGGGGGGGGAGTAAAGTAAAAGTAAAGTAACAGCCTGTAAATTTCCCACTGCTGGGGAGAGGGCTTGGAACATATTCCACCACGCTGTTCCAATGCGGGTTGGTGGAATACACATGTGGCAGAATTTCTATGAAATTTGTCACATGCAGGTTTCCTCGCGATGTTTTCCTTCACCGCAAAGCACGAGATGAATTATAAAGACAAATTAAGCACATGAAACAGCGGTGCTTGCCTGGGTTTGAACCCGCAATCATCGGTTAAGATGCACGTGTTCTAACCACTGGGCCATCTCGGGGGGGAATTACATCCATTTAACCATTCCAAGATCACAATCAAAATTCTACTTTAGCAAAAATTTAGTTTACTACTACGTAGTGAACATATTTTGAGATGTTATTGTTTTAGCATATTTATTTTAATATGATCATATTTTATTGTTTTAATGTATTAAAGTATTATCAGCATAAATAATTCGATTTAAATAGTTGTTACAATTTGCGATGATTGTCAACATCCGGTTTTGACTGAACTAAATTGTTTTTTTTGGATCGAAACCGGATGTTGATACAGTCGGAGGAGGGGCGTGTAAACATTAAATACTAGGAGTAAGCCCAGAAATGGTCATTCCTACTTTAATCGTCGAATTGGAAGGATCGAGAAAAATAATCAATCTTGTATCAGTTTTGATTTGAGGAGAGTTTTTGTACTATTCCAACAATTGAATGATACAAAAACTGTATGTGCAGATTATAAGTATATCTATATTACACCCCTTCATGAGAATTATAGTCTCTATTCTAACATATATGAATAGAGACTATAATACTCAATGGTTACTGCGAGAGAGAGTCTGATTGCACATAATGTAACTTTGTATGATCTGATAATCGGTTAAGTACCTTTACCCATACCATACATATGTTTAATAAATAGAGTACAGAGTAAATAAAACAGTAACACTAGGAACTAGGAAGTAACTTTACTTGGTGGTAGGGCTTTGTGCAAGCCCGTCTGGGTAGGTACCACCCACTCATCAGTTATTCTACCGCCAAATAACAGTACTCAGTATTGTTGTGTACCGGTCTGAAGGGTGAGTGAGCCAGTGTAACTACAGGCACAGGGGACATAACATCTTAGTTTCCAAGGTTGGTGGCGCATTGACGATTTAAGGAATACTTAATATTTCTTACAGCGTCAATGTCTATGGGCGATGGTGACCACTTACCATCAGGTGGCCCATATGCTCGTCCGCCAACCTATACCATAAAAAAAAAGGAAAGTCTCCATACTGGTATTGTCACATGCAATAAACTCATTTGTACCGACCGTTGCCTTGGCGGGCGGTATGGTGGCGGCCTGCTGCGACTGTCGCAGCTTCCTCAGTAGCACGAGACGCGTCTCCTCGGCCCGCAGCTTCTCTCTCAGGGCTCGGAGTCGTCGCTCACGTTCCCATATCTCCGCACTCGACAACTCCTGAAAGATATATACATTTTTTTTTATAATTACCACTGATTATATTTATAAACGACGATAGCATAGGTCATTTTTTTTTTTTTAAATTGTATAATATGTTTTATTTTCAACTTTAAACAAATATGTTGACACGATACACTATGAATGTTATGTACACTTGTAATCGATGTACATATCAGAAGTTGTTTTTCTTTTTTTGGATGTTGTGTAAGCCATCAATTAATATGTATATTGTTAGTGTACTTATTAAATAAATAAATAAAAAATAAAAATATATTTGTTAAACAAAATAGTGTAAATTTTCATCAAACTTATGTATAGTATATAGTATATCTTCTTTAATATTGATATTTATTTAATAAATAAAATCTAATAACATACACTTGTACATATTAACATTTATGCATAAGTAAGATTAATAATTATACATACAAATTTATAAAATAAATATACATATATAGAACTCTATTTAAACTAAAAAACTGTTAATAACTACAAAAGGAGCCAACAAATAAGCCAAGTTCGTTATCTTGGTGTGCGTGACAGCTTCGCTTGACTCTCGAAAAACGCACATACAGTATGACACAACATAGATGTAGCATCGGTAAAATTGGTAAAACTGATCCATCTGAATTGATCTTTACAAAAACGTAATAACTTGTAATATCATATGACCTAATATATTCGTCGATTTACATGCACTTGCTGTCTCAGGTTGAACTGACGCGAGAATTTATAGCGACGAATTGTGTCGAATGGCGCGATAGGGAGCTATTTCTATTGGTTGTGTAAATCGACAGTAATCGGTTTTATTGAATTTGCCGACGCTACATCTAGGTTGTGTCGTACTATAAAGTAGTGATGTGCCGGATCGTATAAAATGTAGATCCGCGGATACGGATACGGATCTTAACTTTTTTACACAATCAGTGATAAATCAATTACTGTTAGAAAAGAACATTGCACGAGCCTCGACGAATCTTTTGCTAATATGTTGATAGTGATGATGACGACGAGCAATCTGAAAATCATATATCAGATACGAAAGCTAATTTGCTCATCGAATATATGTCAGAAAAGAGATTACCAAGAGATCAAGACCAACTAAAGTATTGGGAAATTAACACTAAAAAGTTTGGAGGTCTTAGTCACATTGCTCGTACATATTTATCATACCCTGCAACAAGTATTTCAAGTGAGCAATTTTTCAGTGCAGCAGGAATTGTTTATAATCCTCATCGTAACAGACTTTTGGGGGACAAAGCTGCCAAATTACTCTTTTTGATATATAATATACCATTACTTAATTTCAATTATGACTGATAATTTTTTTTAAGTTTCATTAATTGTCATTGTGATTTTAATCTAACATTAACACTATGTGTCACGCAGTACTAGTTTTGTTGATTAAAAATTATTTAATTCGAATTTAAAATACATATTACGAAGATCTAAGTTTTTTTTATTGTTAATTAAAAGTGATCTCATAACTTTTTATACTACTGATCTCATTAAAAAGCTAGTTTATTTAGAACCTTGAAGTTATATACTATTGGTATGATAACTAATGATAAATGATAAATATGATAACTACGTCAAAGATTGCAGCATAAAGGAGAATATTTGATTTTAAGAAATAAAAAAATATCCGTATTGAATTTAATAGTTTTTTATTTCTACCTAATGGCCTATTAAAGGCGAAGGCACTAGCGACGCCACTTGCTGGAAATTGTTAGCTACTAAACCGAATCTTTTTTAAGTAATTGTGGACCGTCACAATCTCGGCAACTGGCATCGCTAGTACGCCTTACCCTTCGCCTCAAGGAATATATTATCTATAAATTTAAAATTAATAAGGTAAATAGATCCGCCAGATAGATCCGCCAAAAAGTAACGGATTCGGATACGGATACGGATACGGATCTTTCATCTGCCTCGAATATCCGCGGATACGGATATCCGGCACATCACTACTATAAAGTAGTATGATTTTTAGTAGTAGTTTACTATAGTCTGTTCGAGTTAAGAATGCAAACTGCCATGTGGGATTTAGATGTTATGGAACTCGCTGCAGAAAATTCTTTTATTATAGACATTAACGACGACACTAGTAATAGTGATTAAGATATTAATGACTTAATTTCGATTTTTTACTTTATATGTGTATTTTTTTAAATTCATTATACTTAGTCTTTAAAACAAATATAATTTGTTGGAATTTTAACACAAATATGCATACACCTTCACCCTGCTGTTAAAAAAGATTTGATTGGTCAGGGGGCGGAGTCAGGCCGGTAAACAATGACTGAAATGATGAAACAAGACTATAGTGTGTGTATAACCTTATTAGTCTATGTTTGTTCTAGCTTAAGTTTTTAATAGTATTTAAGTTTTTAATATTACTTAAGAGTGTATTACTTTGTATTTAATTTAACAGTGCTGTAAATGCCTGTAGTGGTGTATCATACTGGACTGGTCCATGTACTGTTATTACGTAAGTGTTATTGTGAATATGCCGATGGTGTTTCAAATAAATAAATAAATATACTCGACGCCAATGATGTTGTAGTAAACAGATATGTTATTAACGCGCAAAAAGTGAAGACTAGAAAACGTCCTAATTGGGACGTTTTCCTTTAGGTGTTTTACGTAGTAATACATCATAATTACGTAGTAATACATTTTGCGTAATTAAAACATCTAGTTATCCCTTTTACTTATTGTTTTTATCAAGCTACCCTTTTTGATGGCCCAGTGGTTAGAACGCGTGCATCTTAACCGATGATTGCGGGTTCAAACCCAGGCAAGCACCGCTGATGTATGTTCTTAATTTGTCTTTATAATTCATCTCGTGCTCGGCGGTGAAGGAAAACATCGTGAGGTAACCTGCATGTGACAAATTTCATAGAAGTTCTGCCACATGTGTATTCCACCAACCCGCATTGGAACAGCGTGGTGGAATATGTTCCAAAAACTTCACCTCAAAGGGAGACGAGGCCTTTAGCCCAGCAGTGGGAATTTACTTATTTTTTATGTATGTGACTCACCCTGTGTCCGGTTATCGGCAATGGTGGTTCGTTCTCGTCGTCGGAGTCTTCCTCGTCTTGCGGGTCGCGCGGCGACTCCGGCGGCAGCGCGCTCGCTGTTATAGAAACATTCACAGCGCCTGTGTTCAGCTTGCTGCTAACATCTACACAGAACTTTACTTTAACCCACTATCGATACACCGAGGGAAAATAAAATAAACGGTAGAGCCTGAAATTGGCCAGCGATAGTAGCAAAATATGAATTTTTTTTGTATATAAGGTACGAGTAATACAAGAACAAACGTACAAAAAAACCATCCCAGTTTGTTTCGGGCGTCAGGGTGTCATCACAAACGAATGAATAGTTTCAGAACGCATAGAGGACATTCATTTACATTTATAATTAAAAATATATATTTTCGTTGGTTGGTTAGGTTAGTATATAAAAGTATAAATTTAATTCAAATAAGAATAAGACTCACACAGAATTGCATCTCAGTCCATCTCGTGACGTCATAGACGTTTTAAATATTTTTTCCAAACTAATTATTGTTTACTTCAATAAAAATGTTTTAAATTTCCCATCCCCTATTCATGTTTGTCTTCACATTGAGCCGTCTTTCCCAATTAGATTGTCTCTGTGAGTGTGTAACACACACATAGTCATGTATATAAAGAATCATGCACGGCTATTCCTTGAATATATTTTTGTGTAACTTAATTATCTTAATAAATATTAATTAATAATTAGTTCGCATTAATAACCAGTAAATGGAGCCGGAGCAGGCAATGAAGGTTTGCGGTGAGGCGGTGCTGCTGGCAGAAGAACAATGTCAGGACTCTCTGCATAACTACGTTGCTCTGATCTTGGCCGTAGTACTCTCTTACCGCTTGCACCCTGATGTATAAATAAATATTTAAAAATTTATTCTAACTTATGTTATTATTATTATTGTATTATTATTATTTTGCTGTCGAAACGCTTGGCCCTTGGAGTACTGGTGCAAAAAGCTTCATCAAAAGTATAACACCTCGCCTCATTGCCTCCACTGGTGACAGGAGGGCTGGTTCGTTTTTTGCCCAGAGGATCGGAATTGCGATTCAACGGGGAAATGCTGCTAACATTCTTGCCACATTCCATGCGGTCAAGATTTATACAGTAACTAGTTTTAGTTCATATTTGTATATATATATTTAAGCATTTAATATTGTTAATTCTTATGTTACTTATGTTAATATTTGTATTGTATATTAATTCATTATATTTGAACTTGTTAACTAGGACAAATCATCACCTAAGGAATAAGTGTTATGCCCCCTCCAAGCCCTCGCTCTTTCTGTTACTCTTTGTCTAAAATGTTTTTGTTCCTGTCAATTTTTTTTTCATGAGCTGTTATATTTATTTATTATTTAAAAAGCATCTTCATTCTACTGTTGTCTTAAAACTAAATTATATTTAGATAAAAATAAAAACCAGAGGTCTAGTTTTTATTATTACCACAATGTAATATAGTCATAACAACTACATACTATTCGTAACTAAAAAATATATGAAAGATGATCTTACATTTATACTCACTCTATCAATCTTGAGGTTTGCAAAATATAAAAAAGAACATTATTGACACATAATTAGATTATAATCAAATAACAATACAGGCACTTGAAATAAAATTAGTTTTATTTCAATGTGTAATAATCGCGAAAATATAAGACAACATAATACAGGCACTATAAGTTGGCCATTCAGAAATAAGTTATGATATGTTTTTAGGAAAAGATGGGTTGTGTGTACTTACAATATGTTGATACTGCTATTTTTTCCTATTTAGTCATTGCAATTATTCATAATTTCAGCACATATTTTACATGTTAATATAGCAGACACAAGTTAATCATTAATTATCCTTTTCAAGAAAAAAAAACTAAACATTGTAGTTTATTTTAATGAATGTAGCTTGTCTTTGGAATGATGAAGTTATTTTATTTTGATTAATTCTTTATATAATTGAGCGTCAAAAGTACAAGTCAAACTGTCAAATGTAAGTAGCATCCACTGTATTATAAGAAATATTAATCATTCCTAATTTCACCAGTACAACACAAACCTTGGAAACTAAGATGTAATGTCCTTTGTGCCTGTAATAAGTGGCTCACCCTTTCAACACAATACACTAACAACACAATACAAGCAACCATAATATTGCTGTTTGACAATAGAATATATAATGATACAAATACTAATTACTAAAAAAAGCCTCATAGGGCTAACATTAAGTCCTACCATAGGGATTTAGCTTATAAACTTTATTGATATAAATTAGAACACAGAATCATCATTTAATTTCAGAGTGATAAATATTCTAATTGTAGCGGAGTTGTGTATGATGTTGTAGATGAGGTTTGATTAAAACAAAGTTTCTTCCACTACTAATTTATTTCTCGTAGAAATAATAAACACGAAGATAGGCAGGCACAGCACAGAATAGAAATGAGAAGAAAGAAATATGAAGGTAAGTTTAGATGAAAGAAGGAAGTATGACTTAATACAAAGACTTAAGGTGCAAAATCGTGTAGCAAAATTTAAGCGATAAGCGACGTGCGTTCAGTACGAGATCTAGGATTCGACTGCTTGACGGAAGGCGGCCGAACCGATGCGCATACGTTTCTTTGTTCAAAGTAACGGTAATTTATTTAGAAAAGACATTTCTATTACACGATCGCGCGGCGACTGCCTTCCGACATTACATAAATTATTATATTATATTTTAATTATTTATATGATTTTTAAAGTGTAGATATTTATACTGTGTATAACATGTATATATAATATGTATTTATTATGTAATTTATATAAGTATATAAGTATTATAGTATACATATATAGTATAGTTATATGTACATATGTTATAGTAATATTTGTATTTATGTTACCTTTATTATTTAATGTATGAAAAATATATAAGATATTATATGATTATATGTATAATATTTTATTTATATAAGTTATATAGGTTGTAGGGATCTGGTAAGTGTCGCGTTCGCCACACCACTCCCCTCCAGAGACCGTCCTACGGGCGATAATAATCAGGTATGTGTACTGTTCTGCCCGATCGTGTCCTTTTGTTATTATTTTCCTTATCTTTAATTTTATCATCGTGATTTTTTATTTCAGGTGGAGTAGCAGGAGGAAGAGGTATATCCCTTGGATCGTCGTCGTCGGTAAGCATGTATGCAGGCTTCAGTCTTTCTATTGTTACAGAGGTAGGTTTTCCTCGGACAAGTATTTTGAAGACTTTTTCGTTCCTCGCCAGTACTTCATGTGGGCCAGTATAAGCCAGTTGGAGTGCTCCTCTGTTAGCATCTTCTCTGAGGTACACATGACTAGTCGTTGCAAGATCTTTGAATATGAAGATAGATTTCTTACAGTGCCTGGAAGCTGGTTGCGGTTGAAGGTTCTTCGCAATAATCCGAAGTCGTGCCATAAAATCGGTTATGTCATCAGACTTATTCGTGGATGGTTGAAAAAGTTCTCCAGGTAATCTAAGCGTCTCGCCATATACCATTTCTGCCGAAGATGCTTGAATATCTTCTTTAATTGCATTTCGGATTCCAAGCAACACCAATGGAAGTGATTCTGTCCAATGTGAGTTTTCATGACAAACAATGGCGGCTTTTAATTGGCGGTGAAATCTCTCAACCATGCCATTACATGCAGGGTGATAAGCAGTAGTTTTCTTGTGTTCAAAACCAACCATTTCAGAGAGGTGCTTGAAAAGGGCAGATTCAAATTGTCGTCCTCTGTCAGTGATTATAGCAGTAGGGCATCCAAAGCGTGCTATCCAGCCGGATATCAAGGCCTTAGCTACTGTCTCTGCTGTTATGTCCATAATAGGAATAGCTTCTGGCCATCTCGTGAATCTATCTACGGCTGTAAGACAGTATTTGTAGCCGTTTGAGATTGGCAGTGGTCCTATTAGATCGATATGGACGGTGGTAAATCTGGCACGTGGAAGTTGAAAATTCCCAGGACTGGTTGAAACGTTCCGAGTAGTCTTCGCTCGCTGACAGGCTTGACATTTCTTTGTCCATTCACGGCAATCTTTCCGTACGCCGGGCCATACGAAACGCTGAGCTACAAGTTTAGCAGTGGCATTGGCGCCAGGATGGCTGAGTGAATGTAAGCTTTGGAATACTCTGTAGCGAAACGGTGATGTGACAAAGGGTCTTAGAGTCTGATTTTTGTCATCGCAGTACAGCTGTATTTGCGTTCCAGGAATGATTGTCTTACGTAGATTGAGAGACGATTCTCCTTCTATCAGTCGTTTCAGCTCAAGATCGTCAGCTTGTGACTGTGCTAGCTCTGTCAAGTCTATTGGCTTTGTCAGTTCTTCAATCCTCGATAATGTATCTGCCACGACATTGTCCTTTCCAGATATATGCCGTATATCAGTAGTAAATTGTCCGATATAGTCGAGGTGGCGAAATTGTCGTGGTGAGCATTTATCCTTTCTTGTTGTAAAGGCGTAACATAAAGGTCTGTGATCCGTGAAAACGGTAAAATGCCTTGCTTCTAGCATGTATCGGAAGTAACGGATTCCCTCGTATATCGCAAGTAGCTCCCTGTCGTACGGAGAGTATTTACTTTGCGAAGGACTTAGTTTCCGTGAAAAGAAACCGAGAGGTTGCCAAGCATCATTTTTGTATTGGTGTATAGCAGCTCCTATTGCTTTGTCTGAAGCATCAGTTACGAGCGCGATCTTTGCATTCAAGTCTGGATGAGCTAAGAGTGTTGCGCTGCATAGACTGTTTTTGCATTCTTCGAATGCCTTAAAAACTTCACCCGTGATGTCTACTGGATGTGAGCCTTTGACCTTATCAGTGAGAAGAGAGTGTAGAGGTGCTTGAATTTCCGCGGCACCTGGGATGAATTTGCGGTAAAAATTCAGCATGCCTAAGAATCTTCTTAATTCTCTCACAGTCTTAGGCACAGGAAATTCTTTAATTGCCTCGACTTTGGATTCCAATGGTTTGATGCCATTTGATGAAACGGTATATCCCAAGAAAGACACTTCAGAAACTCCAAAGACGCATTTAGACGCATTTATTACCATCCCATACTCCCGAAGCTTATGAAACAGACTTCGTAAGTGATGTTGATGTGTTTCTTCATCAGGGGAAAATATGAGGAAATCGTCTAGGTATGCGTAGACAAAGTCTAAGCCTCTGGTCATTTCGTCAACAAAACGCTGGAAGGTCTGGCCGGCGTTTCTGAGTCCAAAGGTCATATATGGGAACTCATAAAGACCAAACGGTGTTGTGATGGCCGTCTTTGCAATGTCCTCAGAAAATACTGGAATCTGGTTAAATGCTTTCACGAGGTCGATTTTGGAGAAAACACGACAACCCGATATGTTATGCGTGAAATCGTGAATATTCCGAATCGGATAGCGGTCAGGAATTGTTCTTGCATTAAGCATCCGATAATCACCGCATGGACGCCATCCACTTTCCTTCTTCGGGGCTAGATGCAAAGGTGATGCCCATGGACTCTCTGATGGTCGAGCTGTTCCATTTTTAATCATAGCTGCGAACTCTTCCTTGGCTATGAGCAATTTATCTGGAGCCAAGCGACGTGGCGAGCAAGATACTGGAGGTCCAGGTGTAGTCCTGATATGATGGACCGTGTTATGGTTAACAACCTTCTCGTTTCCTGCAGGACGTGTGATCTCCGGAAATTGACGTAGCAGTATATGGTAGTTTGAATCACCGAGCAATGTCTTCACTGAAGAAATCGTGCTGGATGATGATACTGATTCTGCTGAAGTCGTCAGGGTTGTGGTGCTATCGATGAGACGCTGGTTACGGCAGTCGACTATAAGACCATAATATGACAAGAAGTCGACGCCAATTATAGCCTTAGTGACATCTGCCACTATAAATCGCCATGTGTAGTCTCGACGCAGGCCAAGATTCAGCTCGAGGTGAGCAAAACCATATGTTGAAATAGAAGTCCCATTCGCGGCATAGAGTTGGTAATTGGTCGGAGATCTTCTTTCACGTAGTGCTGTGCGAGGGAAGACGCAGAGATCGCTACCTGTATCAACGAGAAACTGCATCTTCGATTTTCGATCCGTTACGAAAAGGCGACCAGATACGTTATGGCTATCGGATGTCGCCATTACCGATTGCCTTGGTAGTTTTCCGACTTAAAATCGCATGGCTTCACACATTTATTGGCATTCTTTCCGTGTTTATTGTGATACCAACATAATGGAAATTTTCTGTAGTTGGACTGTGATCTCATTTGTACTGTCGGGCTACGTCGTCTTCTTGATCTCGATCTTGGTCTGTGACTGCGAGCAGACAGAGCTTTTACTTGCTTTGTGAGCTCATCTATTTGTTTCGCCATTGAATCAATGGTTGACTGGGGAGCAGATGTTGAAGCGACTTGAGGTGTGCACGGTACCAATTCATGTAAGCTGTCGGCTAAGTCAGCCAAAGCTTGAAGGTCATAAGTTTTCTGAGCCACAATAATTGGTTGAAGAGCAGTAGGCAGACGACTTATCCAAATAGTTTTAATAAAATCGTCTGGAACTGATGGACCTGCTAATCTTTGCAGGTGTCGGAGAAACTGAGATGGTCTCCGATCTCCTAACTCTTCGTGAACAAGTAATTGTTTTACCTCTTTCTCGCGCGAGGCTGACAGACGCTTGATTAATTCAGTTTTAAGTCGTTCGTACTTCCCTGTCTTTGGTGGTGAAATAATTATATCCTTCACTTCTGCTGCGTAACGGTGTTCTAATGTCGAAGTAACGTAATAAAATTTTGTATCGTCGTCAGTGATTCTCGACAACACAAAATTGCCTTCCAGTTGTGAAAACCAAACTGCAGGTTCTTCTGCCCAGAACGGTGGTGGTCGCACTCCGACTCGAAATATGTCGGTCGTGTCGTGAGGTGTAAATGGTCGTCGTGACTCGGCATTTAAGTTCGAGTTACCTTCATTTTGTGGTTCCATTTTATTCCACCAAATAATCTAGTGTTCCTTACTTGAGTTGGTTAATTAATCCTCTTCGTTTTCAGCTTCTTTGTTTTCAGCGGGGTCACCAATGTAGCGGAGTTGTGTATGATGTTGTAGATGAGGTTTGATTAAAACAAAGTTTCTTCCACTACTAATTTATTTCTCGTAGAAATAATAAACACGAAGATAGGCAGGCACAGCACAGAATAGAAATGAGAAGAAAGAAATATGAAGGTAAGTTTAGATGAAAGAAGGAAGTATGACTTAATACAAAGACTTAAGGTGCAAAATCGTGTAGCAAAATTTAAGCGATAAGCGACGTGCGTTCAGTACGAGATCTAGGATTCGACTGCTTGACGGAAGGCGGCCGAACCGATGCGCATACGTTTCTTTGTTCAAAGTAACGGTAATTTATTTAGAAAAGACATTTCTATTACACGATCGCGCGGCGACTGCCTTCCGACATTACATAAATTATTATATTATATTTTAATTATTTATATGATTTTTAAAGTGTAGATATTTATACTGTGTATAACATGTATATATAATATGTATTTATTATGTAATTTATATAAGTATATAAGTATTATAGTATACATATATAGTATAGTTATATGTACATATGTTATAGTAATATTTGTATTTATGTTACCTTTATTATTTAATGTATGAAAAATATATAAGATATTATATGATTATATGTATAATATTTTATTTATATAAGTTATATAGGTTGTAGGGATCTGGTAAGTGTCGCGTTCGCCACATAATCATCCATTTAAATATACGTAAAGAGTTACTTACATGAGGAGGCGGCTGGGCTGGTGTTATAGTCAAACCGCTGGCTGTTAATGCTCTGAGTTCGCTCAACTCAGGCGGTAGTGACCTGCTGAAATTTTACTTCCTTTGTTAATGGATACTTAGTAAAAAAAAAATTTGAAAGACGAATTTATATTTTTCATTAAAATCAAGATGTTTTAAAATACCGAATTATAATCCTAAGATCACACTTTATATATAATTTTATTAATAAATTTTGATATTACATCTGATTTTTTTCTAAAATTTCTTCCGTTCAATCTTCCTTTTTTTTTCAAGTACATTTAGTTAGAATATTTACGTTACTTATATATTTAAACTAACTAGGTAGTATAATCTTACTAGTAGCGAATATTATAATGATGTCCGTGTATTTCGAATGAAAAATTATTTTACTTACCTTACGCTAAGATCCACCGCCGAATCGTCTACGTCCATTGTACTCCACCACTGCACAATTAATTAGCGAAAATTATACAATCACCAAAAATCAATACAACACAATAAAGGGTTGTCATAATAGATTTCAATTATTCAATATGTACATTATTATCAATTAAAACAAAATAATGAGAAACACCTAATTAAGATTGAAATTTACTTTGAATTTACAACTTAAATTGGAGTAAAAATGTAACTTAATTTCCAGTAACGCCAAAATAAATGACAGAAAACTGACAAATTGTCATGGACCTCTTGCAGCTTGCTGCATCTACATCAAGATAAATAGAACTTGTTCAATAACAAATATGTTTGAGTATAAGTATTAAAATGTTTATTCACCTTTTAACACTTTTGATGCCACAGTTTTCTTGTTTTTATTTCACATTTATTCGGAAATACAGTTTTTTTACAATATATGATCTACAATTGTACACAGCAGGAGCCAGGTAAAAGCATAGATTAAAAATTAAAATACTTTGAAAAGGTCTATGTTGCCATATTGAACAGCATTGAGACTACATTAGTGAACAGAAGCACTTTTTAAAGAGAAGATTTTTAAGTATGTGAATTAGAAGGACTAGTTCTATGAATCTTATATTTCTTTGGTTTATTTATTAGAAAGAAAAATTCTTTTCAAAATTATGTTATAGGTAGTATGCATTTAAATTGCATTCAAATTGTTGCAATTATGGAAAGATAGGTATTCGCATTTCCCTTAAGTAAACTTAATATAATATGTGCGCATTTCACAACGTTATTTATTCTTACTGTCAATAGATATATAAATAAATCTTCGAGAATTACTTATTTAATTACGTACTAGTTATACTTTAAATGAAATATCCAATACATTAATGTTATTTTCAAAGAATTGAGTACATATTATGTAATATGTTATAAAAATTTTAATTCTACAATATTTTTTCACTGATAATCCGCTGATATTGAATATAAGTTAAACTGATTGCAGATACCTAGAAGGTTTTCATATGAAATTTAGTAAATGAAATATTACAACAAAAACTGCCTGTAAGTTTAAGAACATATTCCTCTACGCTGTTCCAATGCGGGTTGATAGAGTAAACATGTGGCAAAATCTCTATAAAATTAGGCAGGTTTCCTCGCGATGTTTTCCTTAATTATATGAATTATGAACACAAATTAATTACATAAATATTGTTTGCGTGGGCATCTTAACCGATGATTTCGGGTTCAACCCATAATCATCGGTTAAGATGTTAGATGCACGCGTTCTAGATAACCACTGCGCCATCTCGGCTCGTAATATTTCATTTGAGCCGAGATGAAATATGAACAAAAGAGAACTATAAAAAACGAAAAATATTGTATATGGATAAAGCAAAAAAAATGCAAATAAAAGTTTAGATAAACTTAACTTGAGGCTTAAGTTTTAAGTTAAGTTAAGGGTTTGATTGCTTAAGTTAGAATTTTTTTTTTATTTCAAACTGTTTACACTTTTTTTAACTTAATTTAAGCCTATTTCCGTTACGGTTTTGTCATTTTGTATCATTTATTTTAGTTTAATTTAGTAAAATCCCCAATTTAAATTTGATCATAAAGGACGACAATCTGTAGGATTTGGTAGCCCTTGTTAATCCGCATGTCAGATCGTCAGATGTCAATATCTGACATAAGTCACACTCACAGCCCGCTGATCGGTAGAAGCGTTGGTTATTTGTTTTGGGTTATGAATTCTTCGTCAATTTTATAATTTTTCTGACTTATCATAAAACTTTTTATTTGTTTCAATAAATCGTAATGCCGCCACCAGATTTGTTATCTAGTCAAGGATTGCGTCTAGACGGTCGGAGGCCTAACGAGTTACGTAGAATAAGATGTAAACTAGGAGTTTTTACTCAGCCTGATGGAAGTGCATATTTGGAACAGGGAAATACGAAGGTTTTAGCTGCTGTTTATGGCCCTCATCAGGTACATTTGTGCATATAAATATAAAAAATAAAATGTAAAAGGACATTTAGCTGGACTATTAAAGATAAGGGTGATTGATTATAAACTATTGTGAACTGAAAAGTTATGACTCTTATGTTTCAATTTACACTGGCTCACTCACCAAACTGGAACACAGCAATAAATGTCGTGTAGTGGTAGATTAAACATTGAATTGCTGAAAGACAGAGATGTTTCCTTTAAAAAAAAAAATCATACTTCTATGAAACAATGGATATTATCTTTTAAAGCCACAATAGCATAAAAAGAAATTCAAATGCACCAAATTAGGTTAAGTTACTTTTTATTTATTTACTATATATATTTTTAAAAAATAACCTGACCTTGCATATTGATGCATTAACATAATGTTTTTTTTTATATTATATTTAATATTGGAATAAAAGAACCCATTAAAAGTGTATATACCAAACAAAACCCTTTTTGTAATAAATTATAAAATTTTGTTCCAGGCTGCTAAGTCCAAAAGCTCAGTAGAAGGAGTTGTTGTCAATTGTCAATACAGTATGGCCACATTTTCAACTGGTAAGGATATTTAAAAATGATTAGTAGAATATTATTATAAATGGATGTTATTTGTCCTTTAGAATGTAGTTAGCCAAGGCCAATGTGGAACTAGCCATTTGTGTTGGAGATATTATAGTGCAAAAGCATTTTCTCAACGTTATATTCGGAAAAGACAGTAAAATTTACATGACATGGAAGGATTTAGGTGCTCAACCAAATGCTTTATGAGGTGAAAAAGTGTAAATACTACATTATTTTACATTTAACTAGTTTCAAGAGGTTTAGTGCTTTACCAAATCTTTGTTTACAGGTGAAAGAAAAAATAGACCACGAGGTGATCGCAAGTCACAAGAGATGTCACTCCATCTAAGGCAAGCATTAACAGCCGCCATCAAGACAGAACTGTACCCACGTTCACAAATCGACATTTATATAGAAGTTTTACAGGTTATTTTAGATAATACATTATATAAAATGGGAACTTAAAACTTAGCATAAAAATAAAACAATGTACCTATGTTCTTTTAATTTATATTAAACTATGTTATAAATTTGTTAAAATTGTCTACAGGTTCAAAAAAAAATGAGTCGAGATGGCCCAGTGGTTAGAACGCGTGCATCTTTTACCGATGATTGCGGGTTCAAACCCAGGCAAGCACCGCTGATTCATGTGCTTAATTTGTCTTTATAATTCATCTCGTACTCAGCGGTGAAGGAAAACATCGTGAGGAAACTTGCATGTGACAAATTTTATATAAATTCTGCCACATGTGTATTCCACAAACCCGCATTGGAACAGCATGGTGGAATATGTTCCAAAAACCTTCTCCTCAAAGGGCATTAGCCCAGCAGTGGGAATTTACAGGCTGTTGTTGTTTTTGTTGTTGTCTATAGGTTCAGTTTTTTTAGGTTTAACATAATGTAAATGTCAGTTAATGTGTTTCTTTCACAGGCAGATGGAGGTGCATACTGCGCAAGCGTGAACGCGGCGACGCTGGCGCTTGTGGATGCGGGCGTGCCGCTGCGTGCGTACGCTTGTGCATGCAGCGCCTCCATGGCGTGGCGGGGGGCGAAGCCCGAGCCATTACTGGACGTGGGCCACGTGGAAGAGGCGGCGGGTGGCGTCGTGCTCACCGTAGCCAGCCTACCCAGTACCGGTGCGATTCGCTGACATATCTTCAGATAGATGTCAAAGGATGTCGTTTCTGTCTTTATTTATTACTAGCGACCCGCCCGGCTTCGCACGGGTGCAATACTGGTACTAAACATGCTACAGAATTTGTTTATTCACGACATCACATTATAAACTTCTACAATTATAGTTCTGGCATGTGTACCGTATATACATTCATGTCCACGTAGTAGAAAAATTACAAACAGACGACGACGTCCGCGTGGCGTGGGAAATTTGCAAGACGCAACGCAACATACACCCAATCAAGTACCAGTATAAGCTGACCCCAATTCATATCGACAACCATATCAGAAAGAGCTCAACTTAAGTTTGGCATTTAATTTATTTCCAAAACTTTGTATTATTTGCGTATAAAAAGTAGCCTAAGTTACGCCTTAGTAAATTACCTACCCGCCAATGAAAGTCCTGTTCAAATCGGCCCAATCGTTCCAGAGATTACCCAGAACAGACAGACAGACAGACAGACAAAAATTCTAAAAATGTGTGTTTTGGTATGTGTACCGTATATAAAGACAAATGCCTGTAGCAGAAAGCGGTTATTTTAATATTAAAAACAGACACTCCGATTTTATTTATTTGTATGGATTTATTAACATTGTTTGTTTTCAGGAAGTATTGCTCTGTTGGAATTATCTCACAGACTACACAGTGATTATTTCGAAATGGTCTTAAGTAGAGCTATGCAAGGCTGTAAAGATATAGAGGTAAGTTTGATATAAAATAGTCATGATGACTAGAGTATACAGAACGAAGGATAAAGCAAGAATGTATTATAATATTTTGTATATTAGTTATGCTACTTTAGCAAAAAAATGTTGTTATCCTATATACCTACCCTAATAGTTCATGATTATATTTAATATGTTCTTGTTGAATAACACTACTCCAGTTATTTATAAAATATGCATATCAATTCATGCCATAAAAGAATAACAATAGGCTTTACATAATTTGCATTATCTGACATCAAAAAAAGAAAATCTTCATATTTTTCACTGTTAAAGCTTCTCCCTTGGATTAGTTTGGCGTACCTCCATTGGCTAGCAACGTCTTTAATTTAGTTTTTCATTACGTTACAAAGCAGTATATCATAATATATTGAAGAATTAAACAAAATATGCATAATTTCAATGAAATATTTTAAATTAAAATAATGTAAGTCGTTATGTTCTTCACGAAAATAATTGCTTAATATTTTGGAGATAGACAAAAGCTCTCCTTCAAACTCAAACTCAAATAATTTTATTCAATATAGAAGCATTACACTTTCTTATTGATGGTCAATTGAAACACTACCACTTCCTTTCGTATGCTGCGCGAATTAAGACTAAGAATTAATTAATGTTTAGTATAGAATAGAATTTATTATAGAAGGGTCCGGATACGTTGGTCCGATTTTTACTATAAAATAATTTATTTCACAGATTGTTCTTGATAAAGCAGTGAGAGAGCATTTAGCAGAAGGATGGACGAAACAAGATGTTGTAACAATATGAAATATACGAATTCTTCATATGTCAAGTATTTTATTTATGGATTTGAACTGAACATGGTTGCTCCAAATAGTCATACGAAACACTTTTTTTTGTTAATTATCACAGCAGTGTTGTCTCGAGATTGCCCCAATTACTAGCTTTATTGTGCTCGTTAACTTTTACCAATCGTTAATTTTTAGTACCAAGTCATGATTTCCTATGTTATTTATTTATTTATTTATTTATTGGAGATCATACAGCCGTTGATAAACAAAATAACAAATACTTAATAACTATTAGGCCAATAACAGTTCTCACATATAGCATTAAAGAGACTGAGAATGGAAAAAAAATAACAAAAATAATAACAATCATAATTATAAAAAAAAATAACCGCAAATGAGACCACGTGTTAAAAAATTAAAAAAGAGAAAAAAAAGTTGAAATTTTAAAATAAAAAATAACTGTCTTTGCAAACATTTCGGTCATGTATCGCTTAACATTTTTATGCTTTCTGCAGAAAACATGAAAATCTTCACAAACTTCGATAAGCTCATTAGGGGTTGTCCATTAATCACGTGTATTTTTAGTACCTACAACGAATCTTAAAATTTTCTGAATATTATCTTAATTTAAATACAGGTATAAACTATAATCTTATTTTATTTTGAAATTAAGGATCATATTTGTTTAAAAATCGCGCATTAGACGAAAAAATAAATACACGAGATATCTTACTCCCCCCCCCCCCCCTTGTGTTATTTTCGTGATTTTTATCAAACCCCTCCCCCCCTTTCAAGCCTCACGTGATTAATGGACAACCCTTTAAGACTAGCAGAAGCTCTTATCAGAAAAATCTAGCCAGTAGCCTATTTAGATAGGGCCCGATTCATAGGTCTTGAAGCGCTGGGACAAATAAGAAGTGGCGCTCTGGAGTAACAGAAGTAGAAGCCACTAATTTTCTTTTTAAAAATAAATATGAATAAGTTTGTTACTGTAAGTAAGGTTTGAATAATAGTACACAATAATGTAATTAAACTCTTTGTATATGTCCAAAAGGGGGTTGAGGTGTAATTTCGATTAAAAAGACATAATTAGACTTACATATTTATTAGAGATCTGAACAAAATAAGAAATTAAATTATATGTACAGTCTATGTTAAAACTAACTAAATTAGAGGTAAGTTAATAGGTACACACTGTTTTTATTATGCGTAGCTTATTGTATGGTAAGAAAACTTAACCTTAGAAACTTTATGGCAAAAGAAATGACATGCGACAGCTCATTAGTATAGCGAAAATGCGTATTTTATTTATCCAGCTTAAGATATTATGCGTATGGAAAAGAAAAATAAAATAAATAACTTTTTTAAAACTTCGGATGTAAAAAAAAATCAGTCCATCCGTTCCATGTGATTGCACACATTGCAAAAAAAATAAATAATTTTCTTTTTTAAAATAAATAAAAACAGTACGAAAACTTGTACTTTTAGCCCAGTTGTAACATAATAAATATTCCCTCTATAACTGCGATATATAAAATATTATTATTACTTCAACATTCCCGCTTCGAACACGAGTCAATCGCGCAACACAATGGCAGCTCTAACATTTAACACTGGGGCACTTTGTAAAAAACAACAAAACGTTGTCACAGACTAAACACACACAAAAGTGTGAATAAAGTTTCTTAAAACACTGAGTTGCTAAGGCACTCAACTACAATTACCATCTATTCATGTATATATAAAAACTTTACGCGTTAAGCATATGAAAAATAATAACAGAATGTTAACAGGTAATAAAAAAAAATTGTAAACTCGTTCACCGATGCATGCGAAACAAATATCTTTCAATTCCAAAGGAGACTTAACCTAAATGTATAATACGAATAAATGTTTTGTCACATGCTATGGCTCTGTTATGATACTAAACGATAGTATGTGATACAAAAATCTAAGCTTTAGTTGTATTGTAAGTTTGGTGCAGGCGTTAGTTGGCCGCTACTGCCTCCGGCGCTGTGTTTTGACTAGGCTCCGCCGTTACGTCTGTAAGAATAATGTGAGTGTTAAATCTTAATTACCTTATGGATTGTGTAATTTATTATTCAAGTACAAATTATGACTTAGTATGTTTTGTTTATACTAGTTTACAAAAGCCTATAAATTTTGCTTACCATTATTAGTCTTATTGGGTGAGTTCTGAGTTGAAGTCTTTTGCGACTCACTGGTGCTGCCTTCGGCTTCACCTGTCTCTCCCGCTGAAGATGTGGCCTAGAATTTTGTTGAATATAATATTAAAGTTATTTAAAAAGTGTGATGGATATAATAGCCTTTATAATTAAATTATTGTGCAACTGCTAGTCTCACTAGTAAATATCAAATAATGGGTAAATAGTTAAAGGTAATTTGCCAAATTATTATTTGATCATATAACAAATCACTTAACAAGTATATCAGTTTTTATTAAAATACTTTGTACATTATATTATCATATAAAAATTGTATTTTGCAGTATTTGATAATTTGCACCAAATAATATTTATTTATACATAATATACAAATAAAAAACTCATCATAGTGCTTGTTTGCCACCTATAACATAAGTAAACTAAAGTAAACTAAAAAGGAACCGTTGTAGACTCACCCTTGTTCTGTTTGGAATTCTAGGTTTTAATCCTTTAGGCTCTTTGGCGGGATCAAAGTGGCAGTCGAATATGTCAATTAGCTCCTTAATGTCTTCTTCTTTTGCTGATACTGTTAACGCCTCCAACTGTTTCTCAAGACCTAGTTCAAAGATATTATTATTAAATATTATAGTTTTAGCTGAATAAAAAAAGAACTTTGTTCTCATAATTCAAATATTAAACTATTAGTGTGCTTTTGACCAAAGTACCACCAAATATACAATACATTTAAAACAAGTATAAGGATGTAAAATTAATTTAAAACTTTGAAGTGTACTTTGCAGCATGGAATGCATACTTAATTTTCCATATTTAAACCACCACTGCCAGTGAATATAAATTTATAAATAAAAAGAAAACAATTTATTTGTGATTATTGCCTTAAATTTTATCCAGACTAACATAAATTTATTTATTTATTTATTTATTTACAACAAGCACACTTACAACATACATATTAAAACATCAGATATGTACGTCAATGACAAGTGTACATAACATTTACTAACTATAAACAGTGCACAATTAAAAAGTTTACATATTAAATTATTTAAATATTAATTTTAAAAGTTGTGTAATTTATTTAGCTTACATAGTGTGGTTGGGACCTACCTTCCAGCTTCTGTTCTTGCCAGGCGTCCTTTAGCTGATCGTAGAGCAGGCCAGCGTCGGCCAGCAGACGTCGCAGCTGCGTGACGCGCTTGCGCTCCGGCCGCGCCAACCGCAGCAGCGGCGCGAACACCGGCCGGAATGTGTTCTGTCTGCAAAGTTTGGTTACCAATTATAATATATACTTATGTTCTGGCTGGAAAATTATTGGTTGGTCTTTTTTAAGTCATTAAAAGAAACCAATTTTTTTTTTTTTTTTTTTTAATATCAGTGTAAAGAAAAACAAATATACAAATGCCATTAAACCTTTTTTAGGTTTTTCTTGGTTAATTATGAAAAATAATTGATTACATATTTCATAAATCATAATATAAGTATTTAAATAATAATTTAATTATTAAAAAAGGTACCCCATTTTTTATTTCTGTACTTATATTTCTTTTTAATATTTTTGGAGATGAAGAAACAGAAAGTAATATGTAATAGAGTATATTTTGTAAAGTAGAATGTGTTCTGTCTGCAAAGTGTGGTTACCAATTATAATATATCCTTATGTTCTGGCTGGAAAATTATTGGTTGGCCTTTTTTAAATTTAGATTAAGTCATTAAAAGAAACCTAAGTATAAACATTGATTAGCCTCTTTTGCAATTATGAATAATAATTGATTACATATTTCATAAATCATAATATAAGCATTTAATAATTATTAAATAAGTACCCTATTTTTTATTTCTGTACTTATATTTCTTTTTAATATTTTTGGAGATGAAGAAACAGAAAGTAATATGTAATAGAGTATATTTTGTAAAGTAAGTATAGTTTACCTTTCTAGTAATTTCTTAAAGTTGGCAAGTGCTTCCAATTCAGTATGAACCGGTCGTGCCCAGACTCTAGCAGTTTCGACCATGTCTTTACTCGCCGTTGTGCCTTCACCCCCGGCACCCACTTCTTGTTGCTCTCCTGAATTTTAACATTATGATACAGTAAATTTTTGAACTCATATAAGTTTTTGTATATGCTGATATTTGAATTTACTAGTGTAGCACTGCTCTAAGAAAATAAATGCCTATAATCATTGCAATAGCTTTTATGTGTATTGTGCTGTCCGTATATGTCAAGTATTTATTACACTTCTTTTTATTTATTATTTTTTTATATTCATCATCATCATCATAGTTGGGCAGCAATTTGCTTTAAACATTTAAAAAAAAAAATTTACTAAAATATGTAAAATGGTTATCAATTCTGTTACCATACCTAATTCAATTAAAATTTGTTATAGTCCATCTATCTAATGTTAGATTACTTATGAGTATTATGTTAATTGTTGAAGTACAATTGTTTTAGAAAAAGTGTGATAAACAAACCTTGTGCCAGATGTTCAACAATCCTATATGCTGCTGTAGCACGATCCAATGCACTATCCACTGAAAGTGTATCCGCGTCAAGAAGGACTCTTGCAAGAACTCTTAAAGATACAGATTTAACTGTGGACTTGCACTTGTCGGCAGCAAGAGCATAACTGTCTGCAAAACCAGCCACTATTGTCTTGAAACGGTCCAACAACTTATAACTGAAACAAGATAGACAAATTGTTACATATTCTATGAAAATAAAACATAATATAAGTCTAAATTAAAATAAATATTTATTTATACAAGTACAGTCCTACTTTTAAACATTGTTATTGGTATGATAATGGTATTTTTTAATTTAAAATTCTAATAACTCAGCATTGTTTCACAGATCACCCACAAATATTTATAGGTAAAGCTAAAAGTTACTAAGAGGTTCATTTTATACTATAAATGAAAAGAAATAACATTAAATATAATTAATACAATTTCATGAGCCATAACAAGGTTTTTGCTTTAAATATAGAGAAGTAACTAGTATATATAATACTTTATGTATTTGCTATAGTAACAAAAACCCAGTAAATGGTAACATGAGAACAGTTATAGAAATTTATGTAAAGCTATTTACCGAGTAAGAGCTTCAAGCAGCATTGTAGGACTAAGGCGGCGTGGCTCATGGTAGATGAGAATAACACTGCCATCACCTTTTTCTTTTTCTAACCAGTCTAGGAAATCCGTAAGCGCCGATATTTCCGATTTTGTTTTAAGGATCTGAAATTTTGAAAATTAAAACTTACTTTTTCACTAAACTTGACACAAAATTAATTTAAATAGAAAATTTTATAACAAAGGTACATATTGAATTGTACAAAATATTATCCATATTTTCAGTTAAAACAGCTATGACAACAATAAATATCATATTTGTTTAAGAATAATTTATTTGTAAAATATTAAATAATAGCTTACTTTATGTGTATTAGTATCTTTCAGCATGCGGTATCTGCCCACAGTTACTACTCGAACATTGTGACGTCTTCTAGCACCTGGATTCAGATCTCCGTAAGGCATTATGTATTGCGAATATGTCTGCTTCGGAGTAAAAGCAGCAATTTGACATATCTGTGGAGCAAAATAATTATTTTACATTTACTTATCAATGAAGCAACAATCAACACCAGGAGATACTTAATTTAATTACAATGTATTTTTTTTTTTGAGTTAGCAAATTATATTTATTAAGAAAAGTTTATGGCATCATAATAATTCATAAATTTACTTTTATTGCTACTTACTACTATTGCGTACTTGTGAACATTATTTTTGTAAAGAAAAATATTTGTGATTCTATTTCTTAACAATGTTACATCCAATTATTTCATAAATTACCATTATATATATCATTTATATACAATATGCTTAATTTCTTCTATACAGAAGTTGTTAATTGTATTATCTAATATTTCTTATCATTTTATAAACAAGCTATATTAAGCATCAATCAAATTTAATTTAATCTTATCTATGGTAACATTCAAAACATGTTTATATTTATTATAAAGTATTTTGTTCTTTAGTTTAACTAGAAGAATATTGATATGAATTTACATTTATTTAGAAATTTAATTGATCCCAATCACTATATCTTATCATTGTCAAGAATAACAAAGATCCACTTCTATAGTCTTCTACCATAAGAAACATACAACAACAATTATGAATCCTTCAACTTCATAATTTTATATAATTCTTCTAATTGATAAAACTATTAACCATTTACCACTGAAGTAAAATATGAATGATATAAATCTTAAGAAATAGAATATGTTTAATTAGCTAAAACAATAACTGTACCTCATCGATCAGTCTTCTTCCAGTGGTATCCATATCCCATCCTACGAGCGCATACTTGCCCGGTGGCAAGCCTGCGGGTTTCTCTGCCAAGGCAGGTACAACCTCTGCAGGAGCTTCCACTCCACTACCATTCACCTTTGCTTCTGACACCATTGCCATGTACACTGTGGACTGCTACTGTGAATTTAGAATGAATCAATACATTGATTCTAAATTAATGCATATTGAAAAAATAACTGAGGGTAGTATTAAATTTTTTATAAATATTAGAATTACAAAATTATCATGATTTTTTTTTTTTCATTAATTTGTAAATGTATTGATATAAATAGACGGGAATAATATTATAGCTATATATCTTTCTGAATAAACGTTAAGTGGAAAGTAGATGTAATGATATGGTTTTCTTCCTAATATTTACTCACTCACTTACTTGTGATTATTTTTCACAGATTATGAAAATAAGCTCGTAAATTAAGAAGCTTTTAGAAAAATTTTGCATTTAAATATATTTTATTAGAATACATATACAGTAAACCAATTTCCTTTTTTTAAATGAATATCGTACATTTCTCACTATCTACACTTGCGCAAATTAGAAAAAGTATTACAACCTTAAAAATGATGTCACGCCGCTAAAAAAAATACAAGGCGCCCAAAAATAAATCGATTGAAGGTTCTACAAATATGTCTAAAGATTTTCAAACCGGTTATTTAAGAGAAAAAAGTTGCAGTTTATTTTACAGAGATAGTTTTTAAAAAAATGTATGTCATTTTTATCAAGGAAAACCCATGGAAAAATAAAAATTAGGACACGTGGCGATCTTTTCTTTAGACATTTTGCCCCACCCTTGTATGTCAAAATAACGCAAAATCAACTCACTATTTAAATATGATGTTCCTCGTCGAATATTGTTCAATTATTCTTTTATTATAAGAAGTTTCAAGATAGTTTACAATGTCTGCAAAATAAAGTAATTTAGGTAGAAAATATCAGAAATCTTGGCACGTGTGCGGCAATCGGAAAAACGCAATAGTGTTTGAAAGTTTACATAATTTATCGAAAAATCGGTAACATTTCAAAAATCGAATTTTTTTTTAGGATTAAAGAAATATATTCCATTTATATTGAATAGCTTAAATTATGCTATTTTAATGTTGAAACTTTCACTATGTTTAATTTCCTACAGTATATGTTTAAACCTAATTTTATAATACATTTACTATTTCTTAAAAGTATTTTTCTGGCTTAAATTTATTTCAGTAATATTTCTTTCCTTTTCATATGCTAATAAATAATAATTATATTTATACTTGATATATGTATTATTGCATCCAAACCACTCATCTTAGGTATATACAACCTTAAGAAAGAAGAACAAACATAAAAAATATTGCTTTATTTTGGCACTTTTCTCTTGAATATTTGTGTATTTTAAAATAAACTACTTATATTAAAATACGTTGTGTAGTTTAAAATACCTTAGCTTATATTTGGTGTGAAGTAATTTTGATTTATACCATGTAGTCTTCATATATTTGTATGTTTTATTATTAAAATATAAAAAGGATTTATAATTTTTTTCTTAAGAAAAAAGTCAAACAAAAAATAAGTATTGAAACCTCAGACATCATTAAAAATCGATAAATTGTTTTGTTGCCATGGTGCACAAGAAATCTTTGGTTGTTTAAATACTGATATTGACATATTGTTTGTCTCTGTTATGCTCATTGTTTACGGTATAATAAAATAAACATTGAAATTGTCAAATGCAAAGTTGTATTTATGAAATTCCAATGGAAATTATTGCAAAGTTTTAATAAAGGTTTTTGACTTTTCTCTTTATTAATTAAGTATAAGCTAAATATATTTGCTATGACAGAAAACATCGAATTTTATCAAAACCAAATAGCTTTGGCTAGAACGGAAATAAAAAACTTAAGGTTAATAATAAAAGACCAATATTAATAAAGCGTTTGTTCGTTATATATCATTGTCTTGATCATATTTTCATTTACAGGCAGCGCATATCTGCACTAAAACATGAGCATTTAAAAGAGATAAATAATATTAAATCTACGCTTAGTAATCTTCGCTGTTCTAACTGCGCCGCTGAAGGTTTGTTACATATATTTACATACACGGGGACTGCATTATATATTTTTATTTTCATAGTAGCAGATATTCTAGTAAATAGTTAAGATGGTGTGCAGAAAATATAATGTTACAGCCTGTAGATATCCCACTCGGGTGAATAATTTCCATCCCCCATCCCCAGTTTTTCTTATGATGTTTTCTGGTCTACTGCTTAATTATAAATATGAGATGAATGATAAAAAACATGAAAAACATATTAATTTTATTGAAATTGTAGATGCACATCCAAGCAATTATCCTCATTGGTAATTGCTTGGACATGCATCTACAATTTCAATAAAATTAATATGTTTTGCCATTCACCTAAGCTCTTAATATATTTAAAATAGGAACCAGTACAGGGTGTGCAGTATAATCATAATTTAATACATTTTCTAATTCTTTAATGTGACTTTTATTGCAGCCACTTCATTGGTTAGTATTCCTAATACTGATCAGGCTTCAGTATCTGAGGCTCAGTCAAATGAGATATCATTTCGACCTATAGGACACATTGAGACATCATTTGCTAATAAAAGAGCAGTGCCAAGGCAACCATCTGTTTTGACAAATTCAAAGGGTTGTATTGTGATTGATACAAATGTGTTCAATAATCCCAATCACGCAACCACTGGTTTGGAAGAATTTTCTCATTTATGGTTTGTATTTGAGTATATTGTATTTATATGTATTTTCTTTTACAGAATTACTCTAAAAAAGTTAAATGGAAAAAAATATTCATTTTAAAGTCATAATTTTATTTATTATTATTATTTTCAGAATGTGAAATAGATGTATATTTTCAGGATTATATTTCACTTCCATATTCATGACAACGTCACTGTACAATCAAAGGTGTCACCCCCTCGTCTTGGTGGGAAGAAATGTGGTGTATTGGCTAGTAGGTCTCCGCATAGGCCTTGCCCTATTGGACTATCTCTTGTCAGATTGTGTCACATTGAAGGTATTACTTAATTTATATAAAATTTTAGGTTTTTTTTCCTGTAACAAATTGCAAAGTATATCGTATTATCTGTATGCTATATTATAATGTTTCTGTTTACCTATGCACATGAGTAAGGATGCATTTGTTCTAATCATTTATTACTATGACTTAAATTGTGTATGTAATTTGTATTGCACAAGGCCATCAACATTTGTCCAACAATGTAATGCAATTTTGTTACCTATATGTACTTTATGCTCTAAAACTATTCTAATAATAAAATAATATAATTTTGTTTACATGAAAGTTAGTTTGTTACTTTATTATTTAATTTACATGAGAGTTATAAATGCCAAGATTTTAAGGGATTTTATATACTTGTACTTCTTAAATTTTTTTATTTCACAAAAGTAGAATGTAGGAAAACTAACATAGGTTTATTGTGACTAATATATTTATTCAAAGTAATTTTTATTACAGGAAATAAAATATTCTTCAATGGAGTAGATATGGTTAATGGTACACCAGTACTTGATATTAAACCTTTCATACCCCAATATGATTATCCTCCAGCGAATGGGGATTCCCCCATTTTAACTTCATTAGTTAGACCGCCAACGGAGGGAACCAGTGATGCAACAGAAACGATGGTTAATTTGCAGCTAGATGACGATTCTTACTCAGTTAGAAGGTTAGTATCCTTGATTTGACCATTAATTAGTAAGGAGAAGTTGGCAAAGATAAAATATAAATTTATTTAAAAAAAATACAATTAATTGCTTAGCACAGAAAGTTGCTGGCGTATGTAAATTATAGTTTGTAATATAAGCAATTGAAAGCGATCATTCTGGTGGGTACAATATACCACCAGGTGATCCAATTATCAGTCCGATTTTTTTTTAAAACAAATATATTTATATAAATTTATTCAATTTTTATTTTTTTATTATACTATCTTCCATCCGTGAATGTCCACGATTCCTATGTGTATTGAGTCAGTGACTTGACTATGCAAAATTTCATTCAACTTCGAGTAACAATATAATTCATCCATGAATCGTCACATACTTTCGTTTAATAATATTGTAATAATCATATTTTGTTTTATTTTATTTTTTTATTTTATTTCTTAATGACCTACTTACACATAAGTCAATCTTCAACATTGTTAGTATGCTAATAGTTTTACTTGTATTTGTTATAGTGTCTTGTGAATCATTTGTTGGAACTCATAAAATAAAACAATGTATTTGATATAAAAAAGTTGTATATTTATGGTATAATAATATTATATTTTAATTATTGTATACATAAGGCTATGCTTAGATATAATACTCAAATTTGCCTTTATAAAATGGCACTCACATATTTAACAATAATAATTAATTTTTAGACATAGGTATATTTGATCATAAAATAAATTTCCAATAATATAATGTATATAATTTATGCATAATGCATACAGTAATATCATATGAATAATTACCGCTACTTTTATATTTTATTTGTATTTTCATTTAAGATCTTTGTTTTTTATCTGTTGTGCCAAATTGACTTATAGAATAAAATCACTAGAACAATATGTGAGTGGTATGGTCTGTATCACTAGTACAAATATAGTAAGTAAAAATAGTTCTTAAAATGATAGTGGGAGGAACTTCCTAACTAAAGAAATGAAAAATTACTAACTTATTAACTTAACACAAAAATTTTGAGCCACATCGGAGTTGAGCCTGAGAATATTTGAGCCTTTATCAAACACTGCTTTAAAATATCGTTAATAACGCAGTATTTTTTTTTTTTTAGTGTTAGTCCTCGTTTAGTGCAACCGATTGGTATCGATACGTCGAGTCCACATCCTCGCTCGCCGTTCGGTGATATCCCTTCTCCAATACACGAACCTTCAACTCTAATATCTCCATCACCAGAGTCACCGATAAGCGAGGACTTACTCGATGGTCCAACGAGGTCTCCTATTCGAAGAGTTGAAACTGAACGTGGCTCTCCGGATGGCCAAGAAAGATTCACCCCGCCACAATCTGCTACTTCACTAAATGTGAACCAGGATGGCATTCGGGTTGCATCCTGGGTGATATCTCCGCCCTCACAGCGGTTCCAAGTAGTGTTCACGGAGGATGCTCTCCAAAGATTGAACGATCTCATTGGTGACAGAGCTCAATCATTTAAATCAAACATTGAGAATCTCTTAGCAGAAGATCCGAG
Organism: Vanessa cardui; assembly: GCF_905220365.1. NCBI lineage: Eukaryota > Metazoa > Arthropoda > Insecta > Lepidoptera > Nymphalidae > Vanessa > Vanessa cardui. The sequence goes on along the minus strand of NC_061144.1, from coordinate 6,012,161 downwards.
ATCTGTTTATGTCAGAACAAGATATCCGGATCACGAATATAGCTGCGTCTTAGAAGATTTATCAATTAGTTGCGTATTTAACGATAACTCAGCGATGTGCACCATTATAGCACTGAGAAGCGCTGAGGAATTGCAAAATTGATTATAAACGTGTAATCAAACAATAAATGCTTTTTAGTCTATATAATTTGTTTTATTTAAAAAAATATTTGCATCTTTTACTTTTTAATAAATAATAATTGCCTACCGGAACCAAAGTCGCCAACAGTTTCTAATATAGCCAATTCAATGAATCGCATTTTTTTTCCATCAAGGTTTATAGTTTTTACTGAGTTATCTTCCTTGAATTTTATGTATTCTGAGAAGGCGCTCCACTCTTTCCCATCAACAGAATAGCGATAACGAGCCATAAGGAATGTACCATTACCAGCATCACTACGGGGTATGTACTCAGCTTTATCTAATTCGTAAATATCTCTCAAGTCAAAATTGAGTGTAAGATATTTATCTTCTTTAGGATTCGCTTGACCAGATTTACCCCAATCAGTGTGCCATATTGATTTGAGATTTCCATCGGTAAGATTACACACTTCTTGACAAGGTTGACATGGCAAATTACATGTGACTTTAACTCCAGTTATTACGTATTTCAAAGGGTCATCCATTACGATACCTGAAGTGTAGTCGGTCCATTCTGAAACAGTTTTATTCCAAACAGTCCGAATTCTAAAGTTATGTTTACTGCCGTATGCAAAATCGTTAAATGTAAATGAATTGCCTTTAATATTAGTAAACACTACACCATCTCTTTCGATTTCATAGAAATTTGCTTCACTACTTTCATCCCATTTGAGGCAAATTGATGACGAAGTTGGTTCTTCGTCGATTACTTCAAGATTTTTCGGCTGTTCTAATTGTTTATTTAAAGAAAATCGTCCAAAGACTCCACCCTGATTGGTAAAATCGATTAGCTTGATTGCGATTTCATTCACTGTGACGTCGATCTTTTCTATTTTGATCAATAAAAACTTTTGTTTTGTCTCATTGCATTCACTCAAATAGGAGTTCATATAGAAGTCTTTATCAAAATAGTATGAATTATCTTGATTTTCAAATTCAGTAAGACTTCCAGCTTTATTTAAAATTATAGACTTCCCATTAATAGCTGCCTTTATATTTTCAACCTCTTGCGATGCCATTATTTGTATCAATGTGCTTCTTTCTTTAACCATATTTTTGTAAGATTTACGAGTTTTATAAATAGTTATTAATAAGTCACCAACGTCGTTAGACGACGGCGCAATTGTTAAAATTTTAGTGGTAGCGTAATCGCCTTTTAAATAGTCCGAAGTAATACCATCGTCTTCGTAGATTTTAAAACTTGAAGTTCCATTTGGATATAAGGTAAATATCCTAAGATCTCTTATTATTTCGTATGGATTGTTGTGTGGTTTCGTCATTGGTATAATTGATCCTTCTTTAATAAAAATTGGAATCTTCCAGAGAGGCGTCAAGATATTATTATAAATTTTACCACCTTGATATTTCTCGCCAGTCATAAAATCAACCCATATTTGATTTGTATTAGGAAGATATATTCCATCGCGAACAGATTTTTCCATAACTTTTTCGTCATTATAAATTGGAGCTACCAATATATTAGGACCCCACATGTACTGATACTGGGAGTCTTTCGTGTAAGCAGATGTTTCTTCAGGAAATTCAAGGAACATAGCTCTTACCATGGGGAGTCCATATACAGACTCATGTCCAATACTGTAATTATATGGCATTAAAATAGACTTTAGTTTTAAATAAGCTCTATTAAGTTTTATAGCTTCCTGGTCGTAACTGAATGGAGTTTTAGGAGTATTTCCCCAACCATCCATGTTTAATTGTAATGGTGTAAATGTTTTCCATTGATAATCTCGGATATTAATTTCTTTACAACCACCAGCGTAAATGCCATCCATATCAGAACCTACAATCGGTAGGCCTGATAGACCTGCTCCGATATAAGTTGGGATATGGAATCGTATGTATTCCCACTCCCCGCCTTTTTGATCGCCACTCCAAATTCCGGAATAGCGTTGCGTACCAGCCCAGCCGTCGACCATTATAATCATTGGTCTGACATTGTTTTTCGTTGATTTTACAAATATACTCGTAGCATTTTCAACTGCGCTAAGACCAAAAGAATAACCTGAACCAATCCACGCGACATCACATTTTAGTGCTACTATATTAGCAACACCAACTTCCTTACCTAAGTCTCGCTCCCCTTTTTTAGGATTTAAGGGGTCGACAGGGCGGAGATTGGATTCCGTCCACAAAGCGACTTCAACACCATTTTGTAAAGAATAATCGACGAATTCTTTTAAGTTCTCAATGTCACCATCCAAAGAATCTGTTTGACCATACCCGGAACCATAACCGTCGTTTGGTATAAACCAACCTAGAGGTACATCGTGTTTTCTGTATCTGTCTATCATAGCACGAGCAGAAAATTGGTAGTTATTCTTTTCTCCATTTAATGATTCTAAAATACCTTTTTTATCACCAATTTCATTTGGTTTATAGCACTTATAATATTCCCCATCTTCGAACAGTATCGCTCCTCGAGTGTCTGAGGAGACTTTAACCCAATAATCGCGGTTAAAAGCATTTAAATGCGCTTCATAATACGCATACTCTGGCATCAAAAGAGGCTGTCCCGTTAACTCATAATAATCGTTCAAAATGTTTTTTGGTAAACTATTAATAAAATAATATGCATCAAAGTCTTCACTCTCATGAACTGTTTCTATGGAATTATCTGACTTATCACCAAAGTCGTAAATTCCTTTTTGCCAGGTATTTCTTAAGACACCGTAGCCATAAGAAGACCAATAAAAGGGACAAGGCGATGTTACCCCTCCATCGTCCCATGCGTTTGTATTTTTAATGTTTATAATTTCACCCTTGTGACTGAATCTTCCATTTTGCATTCCACCTCCAAAAAAGAATTCATCATCGTGCTGTTTTAGTGTTTGGGTTGAATTGCAATCGGTATAAGAGAGTGGTTGGTTCTCATGTAAAACTTCTTTGTTTTTTCTCAAGTCAACGACATTCATAGTACCCTTTATCTTATCAAAAATGATTTGCACATCTTTGGTTTGCACAATGTACTGCGTATTTACATCCTTGAGTATCGATTGTCTGAATGCTTCGAAGCCATAATCATCTATATTTTTTATAACAATCTTTGCGATATCGTCTGGGTTCATTGGTATCGGAAAATCTAAGAATATTCCGCTTGGGGACATGTAATATCTGAAGACATGATTATTTAAAATGTATAAATTAGCTTTTTCACCAGTTTCAAATTCTATTGCATAATGACTGTCGGTTTTTGTAATAAATTTAATACCACCAATAACATTTTCTGAATTGTCTACCATTGTTTTTTCTGTTTTGTTTTACCTGAAAGTAAAATGCTTCCATTTAAATATTGTTATATCTTCCTATAAACATACATTGTAAAGTGAGCTAATTACAAATGAAGGTTATGAGACAGTGGATGTATGTTTTAAAAATAATGTTGAATTTACGACAATATTTATATCAGCGAATCCGTAAATCATATTTCACGTAATTCAAAGTGTTGTGTGGATCTGGCAGAATAGAACAGAATGCGAACCAGATTTCCGACCCGTAGATTTCTCCCAACATAACGGATGTATAGTGTGTATTTTTGCTTTTGTATATAATTGTGTTAATATTTTGAATTAGCGATCCGCCCCTGCTTCGCACGGGTGCAATACTGATATTAAATTTACTACAGAATTTGTTAATTTATGCCATCAAATTAGAAATTTCTAAAATTATTTGTGTTTCTATATTTTAAGTGTATAACATAAACCATCCTTTCGAATCACTCTATCTATTAAAAAAACCGCATCAAAATCCGTTGCGTAATTTTAAAGATCTAAGCATATATAGTGCTGTCCCTATGTACAGCGATAAGAAACTTTGTTTTATACTATGTAATGACGATGACAAGAATCTTCGATCATTAGTAGTAGTTACCTGATATGATAATGGTGCAGAAACCATGACACATAACGCAAGATAAATTAGCAAAAAGTATATATAAAAACGTTTTAAATTATCGAAATTATCATTAAATTTTAAACATCAAATTAAAAAAGCTAAAAATGTAACATAAGCTATAATACGTTCCCAATATTTTTTAACTATACAAGTGTCCGCAACATAGCTATCACATATCTTATATATTTTTCACATAGTTTATAAGTGCGAGTTAAGACTGGGTGAAAAGTCAAATAAGAGCTCAAAATAATAATTATTATGCTATATCATAGGATGGTTATTAGATACATCGCAATGAACTTAAACTTTTTCGTATCAAAGATAAAACCGGCTATACGGGTTATGCATGTTTTAGGCAATAAATAAAATGAGGATTTCAATTGGGATTTCCAGAACTTCATCAAAGGTAATTCCCAAATCTTAATTAAATGTTAAATTAGAATGTGCAAGTTACAAATAAGGATTTGTGACGAGGTATGATTGGTATGTAAGTATATCGTAAATAATATATAGAAAGCATCATTGACTACGGCCGTTACGTACATTTTGATCAATTATAGCCATCCATTCATTGTTTAGTAACAAATAATAATTAATACATAATATAGTAGTAGTGTAATTTGCAATTTTGTTTTAACTATAACTTAAAAAAAATGTCGGTCAACATATTTTCATTCATTTCATTCATTATTTTATCAAATTATTATCTTATCATTATTTAAATAAATAATTGCTGATTAGACACCTACACGCAAACAGCGAGATCTAAGTTGCTATTATATTACAAATGAAGCATAGAAAACTGTCTTCACTAATCTATTATGTTTTGTGCAGTTCTAGAACATAATGCGCTGGTCAATTAATTTTAGGCGAATGATTTAAATTGAAGTAACTAAGTATCAAATACCAGCTTGTTAAATAAAAAAATATATATCTTTATAGGGCGTAGAAATCGGCTAAGAATGTATTTAATGAAACTCGGGTAAAGTTTCGTTAAATAGGAGAATAAAACGGGAGTTGGAAGTTTATGTTTTATAAATTTCGCGCGGGTAAAGCCGCAGGTTCATCTTGTTAAATATATTTCCATCACTTGTATTTTTTTGTCTTACTATTTCAGACTTTTAATTCAATTATAAAAAATACATGGATAAATAACGAAAAAAAATTACATACCTCTTATTTACTTTAATCGATTCCTCAAGATATCAGAACTTGCAAACAAGGCTTCCCAAAAACATTATAAAAACATCATTTATTTGTAGTGGAAATGTGAATTGATGTTTATGTTATTATTTTCGTCTACAAAGAAGTTGGCACACTCGCACTACCTTAAGTAAACTGGCATTCTATATACAATCAACCGGCTTTATATCAAGCTACAAAATGGGACGGTTATCACATCTACACACGTATATCACATCGTTCTAATAACATACAATACATGATTTTGAGGTATCTATTTAAATAGTCTTGATAGTAGGCGCATCATTATTTGCTAACTAATCAATATCATCTGTAAATAGGATAGGTACTTCTATGTTTAAACAGAGCATGTCCTTTGTTCGATTAAAATGATTTCATGTGAATTTTTTTTTTTTTTTTTTTTCTTTATTTAAAGAGTTTATTCGTTAAGACGAATATGCCACTCTGTAAAATTAACATTAGAGTAATTAAAGTTAAGTTACTTAATACTACTTATGATGTTACATTGTCCTTCCTATTACTAAGACCGACCTTAACTAATTTTATTAATTGAGAAGCTTTTTCTGTATTGGGTTCCGCTAAAATTGTATTTAAGTATCCCACACATGATTTTAATTGAGATACAAATGACATATTTTGTCTAAAGTCCTCGTTCCGGGCACATTCCATTATAATATGGAAGGCATCTTCTACCACGTTGCAAGCCGTACAATTCGGGGAATTAACTTTTCTCATTAAAAATGCGAACTTATTCAAGGGAATATGTCCGGATCGAAGACGCATCATAATAGTTAAATCCGATCTATCAAACCGACTGTTATCAATCCAAGATGATTTAGGGGGTTGAGGCTGGATCGTTTTATACCAAATACCTTTCTCTTTGGATCTCTCGTCAAAGTATTCCTTCCACAACTCGCGGCAAGATTTTTTAATTATGTATGTGTAATCTGAACAAGAAGGATGTAAATCTACTTCAATGCCATCATTACACGCTTCTCTTGCCAAGCAATCCGCTTTTTCATTACCGGCTACACCTACATGTGACGGAATCCACTGTAATACAACTACCTTAGATGTAAAGTGCAATAGTAACTTCAGTATAGTATAAGCTATCGGGACGCCTCGAAAAGTCGAGGTACACCGAGCCAAGTGTTGAAGAGAAGTTTTCGAGTCTGTAAAGATTACAATTTTATCATGATCTATAGTTTCTATGTACGATAATGCTTCAGCTATAGCGAAAAGTTCTACATGCATAATAGATAACTCATTTTTAATTTTGAATTTAAAACCATTTCCTAAACTATCGTCATAAAAGGCAGCCCCTGATCCATCTTTTTCTTTAGATCCATCTGTAAAAATCCGGTGATATGTATTATATTTATCCAAGTTTTGGGAGCAAATCAAATTTATTTCTGGCAAGTTATAATTACGTTTCGGTTTAGAAATTTCATTTATAAATTTAATATTATTTGATAAATCAATATACGTAATCCAATTATTAAAAGAAAACATTTCTAATTGATTAGAAGTGCTAGGTGATATATCTTTAAATTTTTCAAAAGTAACAGCAAGTAGCGGTTTTTTCTTATGTCTCCAGTAGTTATTGTTGAGAAGAATAACTAGTTCATTTAATACTTCATTAGTTTTATTGCACTGAAAGGATTTGATTTTAAGTATATATTTTGCAGCCAAGAATTGTCTTCGAATAAATAAAGGTTGTAAACAGAGTTCTGATTCCATCACATGTATAGGAGTTGACTTTACAAATCCACCTATAACACGCATAGATTGGTTTTGAATTTTATCAAGCTTATTTAGATGTGACTTACAGCTATTGTCGTAGAGGAAGCTTGCATAATCTAGTCTGCTTCGAATAACAGATATGTAAAGGCGTCTAAGGTGCTTGGGATGTATGCCCCAACCGGGTCCAGATAATACTTTAAAGATGTTCAGAAACTTCATAACTTTGTTGCTAACATTATTAACATGTTTACCCCATCTTAAGGAACGATCCAGCCACAATCCCAAGTATTGAACATTATCTACTAATTCTAAATTAATACCATCAATTTTTAGGTCAGTGTAATTTCTTACAGATTTAGGCTTTCTAGTGAACAAACATACTTTACTCTTGAGTGGTGATACTTCCAAACCTATATCTAATAGTAATTTAGTAATAACATTTAGTGCCAGCTGTATATCTGACACAGCTTTGCTAACGTCTTTACACGTAACAAAAATAACAAAATCATCTGCGTATTGAGATATACATATATCGTTGTTAAAACTCTTACAAATATTAATAGTAGCGACATTAAATAAAAGTGGAGAGAGTGGATCTCCTTGAGCTAAACCACATCCAGTATATCTGCAATTCATGAGATTATCAGTAAGGGTAATTAATCTTCTTTCTTTTAAAAAATTCCACAGATATGTACATAGTCGAGATCCTATTCCCATTTTATCTAAAAGTAATAACAAACTATTAATATTGACGTTATTGTACGCATTATTTACATCAATAAAGCACCCTAATGTAACTTGACCTTTGGTGAAACCTATTTGAATTTTTGAGACCAAGTAGCTTAAACTGTCCGTGCAAGATCGATACTTTCTAAAACCAACCATGGACGGTGAAAACATATCGTTTTTCTCTAGATACCACTCTAAACGCTTATTAATAATCATGTGAAGTATTTTGCATAAACATGAGATTAATGCGATTGGTCTGAGCGAAGATACAGATGTAGACTCTCGACCAGGTTTTGCAATCGGGTGTATACGAATATAACGCCATTGATTTGGAATATAACTATACGTCAAAATTTGATTATATAGGAGGGTCAAAATACGTTTACCATTAAGAGGCAAATTTTTAATCATGGAAAACGATATGTTATCACATCCTGGAGCTGTGTCAGAAGCCTTTGTACATTTTTCAATTTCATGTAATAAAATAGGTGATTCCAGTTTTACATTACAAGTTGTAAATAAAGGTTGTTCAGGCATAACATAATCAGGACTTATACTACATAAAAGTTCATACGCTTGTTTCTTATTTACATACCCTTTTTGGCTTTTATACCCTTTCATCCATTTCATCTTCCTCCACATCTCATTTGTAGTAGTAACATGGTCTATTGACGAACAAAATGTATACCATCCTTCACTTTTAGCATGCCGACTGATTCTTTGAGCTGCATTAACTTTTTCTTGAAGAACAGTCAAATTATTTGGTGTGGGATTACGCCTAAAATTTCCTAAGGCTAATCGACGTTCAGCTACTGCTCTTGACAGGTTGATATTCCAATAATATTTCGGAACGAATACTACACCGGGGCTCTGACAAATTTTTATAGAGGGTATATATTTATCTGCTGCTCTGTTAATTTCCTCAACAAAACCGTCATAAGCGTTTTGAAAGCTGTCGGGCAATACGAAATTTGCGAATCTATCTTCAAGGAACTTGGTATATGAATTCCAGTCGGCCTTCTTAAAGTTTCTCTTTTTTACATAAGACGTTTGAAGTACAGAACTGGTTGATATTTTTATAATTATGTGGTCACTCCCTAACATTTCATTCAATGTGGTCCAATCATACTTTATTGCAACATCAGAAGTAACTATCGAGATATCCGGGGAAGACTGACGAAGTCTTCCGTTTACTAATTGGATACGAGTTGGGCTGTTGTCATTCAAGGTAATAAGGTTCAGACTTAACAAGGATGCAAATATTTGATTGCCTCTAGCGTCATTTCTATTTGACCAGGTAGTGTGGTGACCATTCAAGTCTCCAAGTAAAAGAGTTTTTGTAGTAAATAGTGAGAAAAGGAAATCCCAGTCTTGTTGGCATGTTCTAACAGAGGGGGGGCAATATATTGAAACTATATTTTCTATTACCTCGCAGTTAAACACCTTAATATGTAAGACTTCAATGTTACTGTTGTTGCTTCTCGTGTCTTGTATTTGAGCTTTAATAGAATTTTTAGTCAATATAGCCACACCACCATAACCATCACTCCTATCCTTACGGAAAATATTATAGCCGCTAACCCTCACATTAGAATCTTCCTTTAGCCATGTCTCAGTTAATGCAGCAATATGAACTTTTTCTATTTTTAAGAGGTGCTCAAATGATGTCAACTTATTTGTCAAACTTTGGCAATTCCATTGAAAAATATTTATTGTTAAGTGTTCGTTTCTGCCACTATCCATGGTTTAATATATGCAAAGAAAGGCAATTCTATTAAGTAGTGTTTGGCAAAGTAACATAATGAATTAAGTATTATTTTAATGCATGCTTCTATTTTTTTGTCTAATGTTAACTGTTTATCCCATAATTTATCTCTGAGTTGTTTAAAAATGAATTGCCACGTAATCTTCTGTTCAAAACTTGTGTTTTTTATTTCTGTGTTCTCTGTATAATTGTTCTCGTATTCACTTTCTGGTCCTGATTCATGAATTGTATCTAAATTTCCGTCTGAATTATTTCCCGAATTTGTTTTCTTTTCTTTCCTAGACTTCTTTATGCGTTTCTTCTCTTGGGGTTTTTCTTTACTACAAGTTTTCTTTAATACTTGAGCATACGTCTCTTCGCTCTGTTTAAAACAGGGCTCAACACTATCTTGATTATTATGTATATTATTATCGTTATTTCTAATTGTCATAGAAGGTTGTGAATCATTATATCTTGGCTCTGGAGGGACATATATAGTTAAAGCTCTTTTATAGGTACAGTTGAATTCTGCCATAATATCTCGAATACGTTTCTCTTTAATATAAATCGGGCATATACGAGCCAATGTCATATGTTTACCATGGCAGTTATTGCACTTAAATTCTGTCGTATCACAATTAGCATGAGAACCACCACACTTAGGACAAATACATTTATTGGATGGACACATTTTGATTGTGTGTCCATATCTCCAGCATCTAGAACACTGTGTAACTGGGTAAATGTATGGGTTGACATTAGCAACCGTATCAAAGATATAAACCTTTGCTGGTAATGAAGTTCCATTAAAACATATTCGCACGGCCTCCGATGGTTCCCATTGACCCGTAGCATTATTTCTATGTTTCAATCTTTTAACTCCTGTTATCTCCATGTCACATTTTAAACTCTCTAATATTTCCTCCTCGGTAATTTCTAAATCAATGTCCTTGATGACTCCAAAAGATTGAGAAATTTCAAATGTTTTTTGGCATTTAAACCCGTTTTCTTTAAAAAAAGTGGATTCTAATAATTTATCCGCACTTATTTCGTTATTAAACTGCACTACTGCTTTAAACGCATTTATATATTTGACCCTCGTAATGTCTTTAATATTTTCTGATTTCAACATTTTCGCCAACTTAAACTGTTTAGGTATTTTTTCTACTGAGGTAATACTAATTTCAAAGTTGTAGTTCGAGATTCTATTCGAATCATTCGTACGAGCCACTTTTCCCCGTCTTGTAACGGTTAGCCATAGCTCATCCTGATCTGTACGTCTATCTCTTTTGTTGGGTCTTATTATATTATTCAAGTTTTCATTGTCTGATATCGTGTCTACTAATTCCTCCATGTCGCGCATTCTCACATTTTCGCTATCCTTCATTATCTCACTGTAATCTTCCATCGTACATTCCACAATTTCGTTTTCACTCAATCGCTCATCTTCATTAACGTTGCTAGCCATTTGTAAACAACATAACTAGGCGAGATAACGCTTCAATACAATCGAGCGGAACAATTAAAAGCCGGTATTCAATAAAACAGTACGCGCGTCTCACTATAACAAGCGCCCGCGCGCGAATGATTTCATGTGAATTTAAATATTAATTTTTTTTTTCACGTGTACTTACTGCCACTAACATAGTACCACGAGCCATCGCGAATTTTTTTGGAAAATTAAAGTTAAAAAATATATATTTTGAAGTGAAGGTTTGGGCTCACGACACGATTGACTAATTTAAACAACACAATGATTTACTATCTATTATCTTATGCTAAAATAAATGAACGATTGAATGAAATTGATCACCAAAAATATTGAAAGTTTATTATATTTATATATAATATATATAATATTAATAAAGTTTATTATATATTTATATTTAAGAGAATTCAATTAATAAACGAAATTGTTTTGATTTTTTTGTTGTATTTCAACAGGATAGAACTCTTTCTATCCTGTTGAAATACAACAAAAAATATCTCTATACTGCGACTTTTGAGTTATCTAAAAATGATGATTGCATGCTGTCGATGTATGTTTGGAAACATAAAAACCTCTAACAATCTCTAGTTGTCTTATGTGGGCGGAGGAAATAATTTTTTAAGATAAAAAAATTAAACTTATACTCAGCGCCAATTATGCTCTTTTTACTTTTTTATATTTATTTTTTACTTTCTGATTAGTAATTCATTCATCGATTAAATAAAAAATAACTGTTCGTCCTGTGATAACCTTAAGTTTCGCATTAAATTGTTGAGTATAAAATAATGATTATTTTTTACATTATTATATCCTTTCTCACTTCTATATTATTAATAGTTGTTCAATCTTTTTTTTTTGTGTGTCCTCTATTGAACATACATGAACATTATACATGAAAAATATTTAAAAATGTTTATTGAACAATGAAGAACGGTGAGTGAAAAGTCGTCTACAATAGAATGTTTGAGTGAACGTTATAGTTTTAGCAGATAACTATTTTAAATTATTTACTTTAAAATTCGATGCAGTAGGATACGAAACTTTCAAATCAAATCTAAAGAAACTTTACTCAAGTTGACTTTTACAAGCACTCTTAAAATATATTTAAATAAACGCATAAAATGTACATATATACTTTTTTAACCCTCTACATTGTCATCGGAAGCGATTGAATCGTAGAAGACTCTGTCGGAAAATACACCGAACAACGTGTTGTAAGAAACATGAGTATTGAGCTTAATACGGGTGCAATAATGTTTTTTTTTTGTTATCTCTTGGCTTAAAAATAAATCTTAATTATTAAGGATTTTTCCCTAATCTAACTTGAAGTCGGGAAATAGCAGCCTACTTTTTCGTATAATGTTTTTGTGCTATATAATTACATTTTAGTTCGCTTCGAAAATATTCGAATGTTTATATATACATTTCGGCAACGTAAAATTGCCTATGCCTATTATCCCAAATCTTCACTACGATTGAGAATAAATATAAGAGATATTAAATGTATATACGTAGTCTGATATACATATTGTATTTATCTAAAAAATATTTATTAAAGAGAAAATTAAACGTCAAAAACAATTAACCTTATAACTCAAACTCATCCAAATAAAACTTATTATTAAGTCTCATAAATTTAAATATTGTAACTAAGTACGTATAAGAAATACCTAATTAAGTATATAAAATGTGTCTTTGATTATACGTGTACTTACAATCTATAATTTTTTTGTCAAATTTACTATCAACACAAAACGATGTTACATTGTATGAAATATGAATATACTACATTCAGTATGCTAATAAAACATTTTAAATAATTTTATTATTCATAATCATAACTCATATAAATGAATGAATATAGCAACTATGACGTCAGATATTGTCAATCAATGTGGCATTAACTATTTGACTTATGTCTGTTCTACAACTAGCTGTAAAAAAATGCGGTGTTGCGTGGTTAAAATACGAAAATTACCAGTGTAAGAACTAAAAATAGACTAAGAAAAGTTTAAAATTGTTACGACAAACAATGACATATATTTCGAAACACTTTCGTCGTAAATATAATTTTAAATTTATACATTTTAAAGCAAATTTCCATTAATTACTTTTCTATCTAGTTACCTAGCCGTTTAATTTCAATTAAAAGTCATTGTTTGGCATATTTTTTTTGTTTCTGTTTAATTTTTATTCTATAAAATTTAAGATATTAAGAACTGAAAAACGATTTATTAATTTCTAAATAATAATAATGTGTCTTATTGGCCTGTCGTATATATCTACCGAGTAATTTTAAAAAGCGATAACATATAGCTGAGAGTGTATACGCCTTTAAATGAAAGTCATATATTTTGTCTGTAGCTTAAAAAATATTTTTGATTCTCGTTTCGCTTCCGAATTGTCGTTGTCATGCTGTCAATTTTTTGATTACTCACGAAGTTGCTGGCCAGTGCATTTTGTTCTGAATTAACCATCAAAAATATAAATAGTAAGATATTACACAAGTTTGAAATCCAATACTTTTAAGGTATAATATGTTTCTAGAGTGTTATGAGATATTTAATAATATTTACTTTCATTTTTTGCCCATATTTAAGACTTATGTACCGGTATTGTAGCTTGATTAAAACTTGTATACCTTTTTCAGATGTTCTTAACTCGTTCAGAATATGATCGTGGAGTCAACACATTCAGCCCTGAGGGGCGACTGTTTCAAGTCGAATATGCCATAGAGGCTATAAAACTCGGTTCTACCGCGATCGGTATATCAACTTCTGAAGGTGTTGTTTTGGCTGTTGAAAAAAGGATAACTTCGCCTTTAATGGAACCAACTACTATTGAAAAAATTGTTGAAGTCGATAGACACATTGCTTGTGCTGTTTCCGGATTAATGGCTGATTCCAGGTAATTAAATATTAATAAATAATTTCTATCTAACTATCAACTTTTTTAGAACAAAAATTTTGAAACCGGCTTAATCTTCATGTTTGTTGTAATTTGTCAGCAGTCAGTCAGTTAGTGATACAGAATTTATTAAAAATATAGTTACTAAGTACGGAATATTTACCATGTTTTTTAGTTTTTATCTGTTGGAGCTAGATATTTCGACATTATCCATGAATGTCTTGTTCATGAGAAGCCATGAGACTAAAATATATTTTTTTCAGAACTCTAATAGAGAGAGCCCGAGTAGAATGCCAGAATCACTGGTTTGTATACAATGAGCGCATGAGTGTTGAGTCGTGTGCACAAGCTGTTTCTAACCTGGCCATTCAGTTTGGAGATAGTGATGATGATAGTGGAACAGCTATGTCCAGGCCATTTGGAGTAGCTGTTATGTTTGCAGGTTTGTTTTAAATTATGTAAACAAGAAAAAAATTATGTAGTTCTAGTAAAATGCTTCTATATAACAGAATCATTATGATTTACAAATATTATAAACTGATATTTAAATACAACCTAAGATTTAAACTTATTAGAATGAGTTCTTGTCATCTGTATCAATATCTTATCAATTCATAACATGTATTGGTGGAGATCTTGGTAATGTATGGTTTGAGCATATTTTTTTTTATAGTCAACTAAATATTTATTATGACTTTGGAAGTAAAATTAAAGTGGGTTACATACTGATAAGTATTTAGTGAAATTGAGATATAATATAAATATAAACCTTTACTGGTCCTGTCATTGGAATACAACAAACTATTTAATTTACTAAACTAAAAGTATATATATTAATAAGAAATTAGTTGTAAAACCTGTATGAATATTTTTGTATGTTTTTATGTTCCGTGAAACTGAAATAATATATTTTCTAGGTATTGATGAGAAGGGCCCCCAGCTATTCCATATGGATCCCAGTGGTACATTTGTCCAATATGATGCTAAGGCTATCGGCTCTGGTAGTGAAGGTGCTCAACAAAGTTTGAAGGTCAGTAAGAATTTTATTAGAATTACATATAACTACATCTATAATTTTTCATATTTCATATTAGTTCCTACAGTTAAATAAGCATAAGAACATACAATTTGTGTACTCTGTTTAAAATTATACTATTTAAATTAAGTTCTTTAATTATATACAAAATATTTGTTGTGTTTTTTTTAATATTGTATTCAATAGAACAATTTACAAGATTTTTAAAATTAATAATCATAGTCTTGGTTGTTTTTTAGGAAGTGTATCACAAGTCAATGACCCTCAAAGAAGCGATTAAGTCTGCACTAACAATTCTGAAACAGGTTATGGAGGAAAAGTTATCCGAGAACAATGTAGAGGTTGTTACTATGACACCAGACTCAATGTTTCACATGTTTACTAGGGAGCAACTTGCGGAGGTCATTAAAGACATACCTTGAACTCTCATACTAGGGATAGTCAAAGCATGGTTCAGTATACAGTTTTGTTTATTTTAATATTCGGACCTAAGTATGAAAGCAAAAATTTATTATATATAAACTGAATTCTCTCCATGCTGCAACTATCTATTACATGTATGTTCCGGTAGTATTTGAAGTAAATTGTATAGTTTGGATAAGTATTTTAGTAATCATGTAATTTTGTATTCACTTCCTTACTTATAATTATTGCCTAGTCGGTGTTTAAGTAAACGCTGGTTTCTCTCTTTCTGACACCCTTTATTTTACATTCAAAAGAAGATATAGTTTCGTTTAATCAATCTCCCCCTGAGCAATATTTATAAGTAAAGTCATTCATTTGTATGGTTAAGTAAAATGTATTATTTGGAACATATTTTTTTGTGTAATTTTAGAAATTTCGCAATCATGTATTTATCAATTTTTTTGAATCTGTTTACAACAAGATTACAGACTAGGATCCTTTAAATTGTTTTTCTAATGCAATTTATTTCAAATATTACTTTGGTGAAGGAGTTTTTAAGAATCTTAAAGTAAGTAATTGATGTTTAATAAAAGTTACATCAATATCTGTATGTATTATTTACCTTTTGATATTTTTATTTAAGTATTTAAACACAAACACTATGGTATCTTATAGCAGTAAACTGTAGATTCTATTTGTTTCATAGAATTTTAGTTGTAGTTTATGTTTAAAGTTTTACCTATACATAATTATTGATAGGTCTACTAATATGTATGTATTTGTATGTCAATATTACTTAATGAGCCAATTTATAGCAACGATTTCGATACAATTGATGAATAAGCTAATAAACTCGAGACAGACGACAGTTGCATAATGCTTATAATAATAAATAGTAACAGCCCAAAAGTGTACACTGCTGCAGTTTTTATTATAAATTTTAGCATCCGAGGGCTATTTGATTCAAAGTTCTATTTAGTTTAATTTAGCTTTGTGATATGTAATTTTTATTCTAATTAAGTTTATTAGCGAGTATTATCTATCACAATCAAAAATTAATGTGTGTCTTTTTAGTTTACTTTGCTAAACCAAGTTAGCAAAAAAGAGTATTTGAGATCCACTACTGCAAATATTTTCATAATTGGAAATGAATGTTTCATTATAAAAATAATATAATTTGATCCTATCGTTTTATATCAGAACAATAAGTCCAAGAACATCCATGATATTGTTTCAATTTATCCAAGGTATATTATTTTATTTAGATCATATCTTCAATGCCAGAGCTACAATGGAGTGAAAATAGTTCCAGGAATACACTACAAGAATTGTCTCGTTTGAGGTTGGGAAGGCAGACTGTCTAAACAACATTTATTTTGAATGTAAACTGTCATACTTTGAAATAAATTTCTGTTTATATTTGTTTTAGTTCTTAATGTAGTGTAGATGGTAAATATCTATATATCTATACTTAATTATTAATATATAAAAATGTTTGTTTTTGATCTAAAAACTGAATCGATTGAAATAACTCTTATCTCATTGGAAGGCAACTTTATGGTATTTTACAAAATAAATTTAATTATGAATGGTTTATTGTGTGAGATTAATAGACTGTTGACAATGTTTGCCCAATCGCCATTAAAATTTCTATATTAACCATTTTCAACACTCAAACTCAAATTGCTTTATTCAATATAGAAGTATTACACTTTCTTATTGATGGTCAAGTGAAACAGTACAACCGGTACGGAAAAGAAAATACCCTGATCTGAGAAGAACTGACGAAAGAAACTCAGCGGGTTTTTTTGTCTCATGTATTATATAAACAATTTAAATGAAATGAAATAGCCAGGAGGCAATCGTTTCATTCCCAAGGTGTGCTATCAATCACAAACTCATGAATTGTATAATAACCTTTTACACAAGCATTCCTTAATAAAAAAAATTTAATTTGGCAACAAAGGCATTTGAAATATTACATTTATTAAATTAAAATATAAATTAAATGATGATGCAGCACTTTAAGCTAAAGTGCAGTGCAGCATTCGTTTATTAGTATATATATAATATAATAAGTATTCAATTTAATTTCTAATTAAGAAAATAGAAAAAGACTAATAATAATAGAAAAATATATTTTTATAAATCAAACAGTATACAAAAATAGTTTCAATGGAATAATTTGATTTTGTTTCATTACACATATAAATTAATCTTATTACTTAAAATTAATAAATGCCACTTTGTTACATTTTAATTTCAGTTACTGTAACAACAACATTATAATTCGTTAAAAACTGATTTTTTGTTCATATTCATAACTTAAAAATTTAATTGTTTATTTTTTACCAATATTTTGCCAAATAAGGTTCCAAATCTAATGGGTTGACATTGGGAGCAAATCTTTCAACTGGGACTCCATTTTTATCAATGATAAACTTTGAAAAGTTCCATTTAATGAAGTCTCCAAATGTGCCACTTTGGGTGCGTTTCAAAAACGTCCACAGTGGATGTGTGTTTTCGCCATTCACCTCGATTTTCTCGAAAACGTCAAACTGGACGCCTCTTTCTCGCACGAATTTGAGGATATCTTTCGCAGATCCTGGTTCCTGACTACCGAATTGGTTGCAAGGGAACGCTAGGATACGGAAATCTCTACTCTTGGCGTATTTTTCATGTAATTCATTTAGTTGGTTGTAGTTTGTGTCCGTCAGTCCGCACTGCGATGCGACGTTGACAATGAGAAGTACTAATCCCTTATATTTGTCAAGTTTCACATCTCTACCGTATATGTCTTTTACAGTGAAATCGTATATAGTTTCTGCTTCTTTTTCATGTTTGCTGTTATCAATATCTTGAGGTTTACTGAAATAATAAATAAATAGTAAAGAATATAGTAACAAGCATGCCCATTTTTAATTGTGATTTAGTATAACTATAGCATACTACTACAAGGGCCTACACAACTTACCTTCAGGTAGCTTTCTTGACTTCCTCCTACATTACTACATATATATACTAACAATTGAATAAAATTATATAACAATGACAATAAAGAAATACAAAGTGTTATTTTTATTTATAATAAATTTTTATAATAATAAATTCTTACCCAACAACATTATGGAATTCTCTAAAAGTTTTAACGGCATCAAATATATCAGTTGCCATGATATCTGGATTTTCTAATGTGGCAAAATGGCCACCATCTTCTACCATCGTACTGTGTAAATAATTTTTGAATTTAAGCTTCAAAATGCTATCTGGTTGGTATCCTAGTTCATATTTGAATTTGATGCCCCATGTTGGTACTACTGTTGGAATTCTGAAATTAAATCGGCCAATATGACTTTTGCTTTAACAGTATCAAAGCATAAATATATGCTTAGTGTTATGTTATGGAAGTCTAGAACACTATTGAATGGTAATTGATGTGTTCCATTGTCATTTATTTCCGTGCATAAAAAATAATATGGAATTTAAAATTAACTTTACTATAATAAAGTGACATAGAATCAGGAAAAAAATAATGAACTTACTCCTCAAGTCTCATACTCAAGGCACGTTTACTGAAGGTCTCTGCATATAGTCTCACAGCGGTAGTCATACTATTTGTAGACCAGTACACCATGATGTTGTCCAATAAATGTGTGAGACTGTACTTAGGCAGTAAGTTACAATCTTGAGAATCTCTGTTAGATGGATTGGTCATTGTACAGAATTTATCTAGGATGTATGCAGCTAGACCCGCTGGGGAGTCCGTCAATGCAATACCTGAAAACATAAAAATGTAATGTATTATGTAAATTTTTGTGTAAGTTAAATTAGATCTTATCTAGTAGGGAATAAAACTCATAATAGAGAGTATTCCGGACACGTGAATGTAGCAACATTGTTGTTATGGCCCCACCCTCTTTTTGGTGATGTGGTTTGGAAGGTATTACAAAGGGATTGGTACAGATTCTGATACAAGGGGTTGTGTCTGGATGGCGTTCAGGGCTCCGGGGAGTCCCACACCCACCCCCCACTTTCCATCACGTGGGGGAAACGCGTAATGCGTTATTGCAGTGAAAAAAAAAAAGAAAAATGGCCTTTCTGGATAGGTAACACCCACTCATCAGATATTCTTCCGATACCAATATTTAGTACTATTGTTTTCTGGTTCTATAATATAAGATACTAATAAAGATTCTATATAAAAAAGAATGTGCAATCTGGGTATTCCCAGGATTGCATAAAATTATAAAAGATTTTGATTTTTATTTATTATTATTATTAAAATGTAAAATTTGTCGATGTGTAAAGAATTGGTAGATTGATTGCGTTACACATCTAGAAAATAGAATAGTTTACAGTTAATTTATACCAATTGTATCAGGTTTTGTTGCTTGTAAGTGTAAATAACCGGACTCTTCTATCAAGCGCGCTACATGCTCGCCCCACGGGTACATACGGCTTTCTAGTTCCGGTTCAACTATCAATTTCGGCCAAAAGTTACCTGAAAATTTTTAACCAAAAGGAAAATAAGATATCTGTGAATTGTTTAACGTTTTCTCCTGTAATTTAAAAAAAGTTTTTATTTGGAAATTATAAAATTTTAGGGAATCATTAATATTCCTATTTACCTCTCCATTATTCAAGCTTAAAGCTTGTGATAGGAGTGGGGATGAACGGCCAGGATCGAACCTGCGAACCATTGCGATATTCTAATTTAGTACCTTCGTAAAAATTAATTCTGTAAAAGTAATTTTATTTCATGTTATATCTTTATGAAATCATTCATTTGAATGGAAAAGGTTACAATATTTCTTTTATAAATATTTGTTTTTTGTTTCCTAAGAATTATTGTTTTCTTTAAAAGAGTTTAATTTTTTTTATCTGATGTTTAGAACTTACCCAATAAAGTATAAATATGAGCCAATGGATGAAACCAGAGTAAGGGCATATTAGTATGAAAACCAAGTACTCTATCAGGAAATAGAGTAGAAATAATCGAGCCCAACAAATGCCCAGCATCGCCACCCTGTATATAATATTTTTCATGACCTATTCTTTTCATCAAGTTTGAAATAACGACCGCCATCTCAACTGGACCTAAACCTGGCCGAGCTGGAGCCTAGAAAATAAATTAAACTTTAAATAATTCATCATAAGGTCGATTATTGTTTAATTGACATAATAGCATATAAATCTTTTACATTGTAATAGGTATTTATTTTATTAAAAAGGTTATCACTGCCAGCGCTAAATAGGGTGATGTGTGATGTAATTTTTAAGTCATATCAACAGAATTACCATATGATGTGCATTTATTCTACAAATTTATGAAAGTTTGTATTTATTTGTAAACAAAATCTTTCTTACTATTAGTCTTTTAGTTTGATAATATTTTTTTACGAAGGAAATTATATAATTAGATGAATAGAACTATTAATATTTTATAGAGTGCTGGCAGTCTCAATGGCTTGATTGTAATGCTGTAGAACTACAGTTCTAGGGTTGAAATACCCGGTCAAGTCCGAAAGTATCCTGAGATATTCTTTGTAGGAATCTGGAGTTAATTGGCTAGGAGTTCATTTATTTTTATTTAAAATAGAAAATGCAATGAAATTAATATTATAGAATATATTTTTTTGCTAGCGTTACAAAACCTAAATTCAGGTTTTTAATAAAAGGTAACAAAATCTATCTACAGATAATTAATAAAAATTTATCATTCTTTTTAATCAATAATGCATTCATAATTTAAAATTAATACTTTTTAGTTTATTGGTATGGTTTATCTGAGACTTAAGATTTTTTATGATAAGATTTAAATATATGTAGCTTAATTATTAAAGACTCTAGAAATTACTAGAATTATCTAAGAGTGTTATTATTTTAAAATGTAATAAATTACAAGTCACAATCCATACTAGTATTATTAATGAACAAAAACACTCTGTTTATCTGTTGCTCTTTGAGAGACCACTAAACCGAACTTCATGAAATGTTGTATGGAGCAGCGTATCTCAAGAATAGGCATAGGCTACTTGCCTTACCTTGAAACACAAATTAAGCCACCAGCTACAATTAGTTTAGTATAAATATTTATACCTACCTAATATAAAACCATCCATAAAATTTTACATCATTACCATGTAATATGCATAAAACACAATGCATAAAATTTATCTTATCAAAAAAGAGATTAAAAATATATTTATAAAACAATTTGGTGCATTTTACTAAATATGAAATAATAATTTAAATACCTGTGAAAATCCATATCCGGGAAGACTAGGTGCAATGATCTCAAAAACAAAATCATGACTAACCCTAGGTGTTATAAGTTTAGGTATAATCTCGTAGAACTCTCTAATAGAACCAGGCCATCCATGTAACATTAGTAAAGGCACCACCTGCCAACATCATCTAATGTAAACATTTAACTACATATATGGTAAAAAATTTAGACTTACCATTAGTAGTAACCAGAAAAAGCTAAAA
This sequence comes from Vanessa cardui, assembly GCF_905220365.1. Lineage (NCBI taxonomy): Eukaryota > Metazoa > Arthropoda > Insecta > Lepidoptera > Nymphalidae > Vanessa > Vanessa cardui. Next base: position 5,990,321 of record NC_061144.1, on the reverse strand, counting down.
CAATTAGTTGCAACATTGTTTAATAATTAATTAAAAATTTACATTAAAAAAAAAAATTTCTTATATAAGTCATCAAGAGATTTACTAATATGTAATTTTTTAAATTATTTATGCATTTCTAACCAAAATGTTTTGCTTATGAAGGCATAAGTAAAACATTTTCACTTAACAATATATAATAATGTGTATAATCTTACTTTAATATCATTGGCGACATTAGGCTTAACATGCATATAATGTATATCCAGTCCTTGTACATTAGTCATATAATGATCATATTTGTTGAAGAAGTCTTCCCTCTCCTTAAAATTGTATTTATTCTGCCAGTAATCTAAAACTCGAGTCATGAAGTGGGAGTTAAAACCATAATTGAATCCAGTATTTTCTAGTGGTGGAGGAAACGGTCTTCTGTGCAGAAGTCTTTCTCTAAGATCATTTACCATCTGGAAATATAAATAGTTTTCGTTGTTGAATTATTAAATAATTTCAGCAGTTTACTTCCTTTTAATTAGGTTTTAATTATATAAATATTCAACTCACCACATCAGAAAACTCAATTTGATAAGGTCTTATAGATAAATCTGGATTGATTTTCATGGGATATGGTCCCCAGTATTCATTCAAGTTTAGTTTAGGTAGATCTGGAGGAGTTGTGATGGCTTGATACACATAGTAAGATGCTAAGCCTGTTACTAGGGCAGATACGAAAACTATTTTTCGAAACTGAAATGAAGTATACTTTATTCATAACAATATAAATTATTGAATCATCTAAGTAATTTTTTTTAAATAGTAATTATTTTGTATCTAGGAAATTAATTTTAATAATGCATTTTGATGTTTCTTTTAAGCTTCTATTACTTTTTTAGAGCTGAATTTTATTTGTAATTCAATGAAATTTGTGTAAAATCATCATTACATGTCAATTTTAATTTTAAAGTTCCTTAGCAACTAAATAATTATTCTCAAAAATAAAGCAACATTTTTAACAAGGTTATTAATTGAAATCGTTATTTTACTTACAGAAAATAGGGATGATTTCCTTTTCTTTTTATTGTCTTGTTGGTTTTTCTTTTTGTTTTCATTTTTCTTTGATTGTTTATTGCTCATTTTATGTCTATTCGTTACGTTTTTGAAATGTTTTAAAACTTTTACCGGCTTAATAACTTTTATCTTACTTTGAAAAACTTATTTAATTTCCCTTATGATTAGTTTAGAGCTGTTGTAGATAAAGATTTTGTTGAGATTTATAAGTGTGCAAAATAATATTTTAAATCAGTATTGATCAGTATCGATGATATTTGGTGATCACATCAAATCAAAGTACGAATTTACACGAAAGTTGAATAAATGACAAGTCAGAACTGAGTGACAAATGACAATAATATTTGACATGTAAACTCAACTGATAAGCATTCTGTTCGTGAAATAAATAATATGTTTAAATTTTTATTGCTTTTTAAACTTTATTGATTTTTTTATAATGCCCTTTCCTTTGAAAATATAAAAAATGCACGTTAAGTATGAAGGCATTTGATATTCAGTTTAAAACATATTGCTCAACATATCAAATACAATAAGATAATATACGAATACGATAACTATACATACTTATTTATAATATGTTAATATGCGAAAGTAACTAGCCGTATTAGTATCTGACCCTTTCAAAGTCAAACTACTGAACCGATTTTGATGAGATTCGGTATGAAGATTAGGTTTATGAACCCCAAGGTCCTCTCTTAAAAGGCTAGCGAAGATGCGAGTGACAACTGGTAAGCTATATATTATGTATATTCGAGTCGTATATAAAGTTATGATGGTATATTCGTCAACTAAATCTGTAAAACCAATGCCAAAATATGTACAAAAATAATGTATAACTGAATTGTTTCTCATAAAATGTTCTAAGAAACCATCCGCATTTACCTTTCTCTAAGAGTTTTTCTAGCCAGTAGAGTTGTTCACTTTGTAGCATTGTACCACGAGAAGCACTCTTTTGTCTGTGAATTGTGTGGCAACTTACTGTAATATATATACTACAAAAACGCCACTAACTTATTTTGAAAATGGAATTTATTCTTCGGCTTTAGATATGCAGTGTCAAAGCATATGAGATCTATGGAAATTGCATGGCAGCCTTCCATGCAATTTCCAATTTCCTAACTAAATTTTGTCAATTCCCATCTAAGCGTTGGTTTTGAAGGCATTTTCAACGCACTTACGTTTATAGGTATATTTACTTTTGCTTTTAAGCTATGCCTTATGAAATATAATCGCAATGCTACTTCTGCTAATATTGCAATGTATGTAACGTAGATTCATGAATGTGAAAATTATTGTTAATCCTTTTTTAAATACCACAAATCTACAAAATGAAATAATCGATTTATCATTTCTACCATGATATCTTGTACATGATTATATCCAGAAAATTTGGATATCATAGGTGTGTCAGTTAGTATTATGATAATTGTAGAAAAGCAAGCATCATGTAATGTCATTCAACTCATAGTATGAATTTGTATATCGATCTGGTACATCTGAGCATTTTTCCAATACATCTCAGGATTTGCGTTCTCTTGCTAAAGCTGAAATGAATAAATCCTGGAATTCTTTTTGGGTTTCATCAAAATTGGCCAAGTGTAAATATTATTCGGCGTTACAACTTGGAATTCCGAGGCGACCTTGGTTTTCATCTCACAGGCACGCTGACCGTTGGGTCACCTCCACCATCTGTTGGTTACGCCTCGGCCATTCATGCACAGCAAAAAACAGAGTTCGTGATCACTCGCTGTGCGAATGTGGCCTAGACGAAGACTCTGCAACCCATATCCTGTTCCTTTATCATAAACTTCTTCGTCCCATTTATGACATCCTAAAAGTCCTAAATCCTAAAGTCCCTCGCCCTATAAATGTTGAATGTTTGTTGACCTTTTGTGTTAAGTCCATTTTGTTCAACCTTATGTAAATATATCAAATTTAATAAAATAGAGTTGTGAAAAGTCCAAAGTAGTTTCATATTTTATTACATATTTAATTTAGAATACTAACAACTATTTCTAATTATCCTATTATTAACTCTTAATGTTTGTGTTGTTCTAGGTTAAGGATTAACAAGGAAATTAATACTACTATTCTTGGCTTTAAAATTCAATTGAGTTTAGTGTCTCAACCGTAACGATCAATCTTATTCGTGTCTTCTCCATCCTACGTGACATTGGCGAAATAATCTGTGCCCTGCCGGCACAACTAACAGCCATGTAACTAAGAATTGAATTGAATTGAATTTGTATATCATTTGAAGGTAGGATCAATTTTAATTTATACAATCGAAATGATCGAGCTTTTGCCTCAGCTCCTTCTGCATAAGGTCTCACCAGCGGCTTAAACTCAGAACGTTCTGAGATGCACATTACTTTCTTTGGAGAACCAGTCATTTAGACTCGTACACTATAGCCATAGGTACCTACTTCTCGTGATAAATCTCGAAGCCAGCTTAAGTTCTTAGTTTTATTTTTTATTCCATCTATTTATTAATCTAACTTTATACATACACGTTGAGAAAAAGAAATCAAAGTCAATATATAGCATAGGTTCTTCCTTGTTTCACAAAGGTATAATTTATCTGTCATACGAGTGCACTACGTAATGGAGCCTAAATTAAGCTTTACATAAGCTTTATATATAGATACATGATCTGTTTACTATTTTAATATAACGGACTTTCCGAACCGATGCGACATGGAAACCTACAAGAAAAGAGCGTACTCCTTTCTTAAAGGCCGGCAACGCACCTGCAAGCCCCCTGGTGGTGCAGATGTCCATGGGTGGTGGTAGTCACTTTCCATCAGGTGAGCCTCCAGCTCGTTTGCCACCTATCTCATAAAAAAATAATAAAGAATAATATTTAATGACAAAAGTAAATATCATTACAAATATTTAATCTTTGTATATCAAACGAATTATTCACGTGTGAAACGAATGCGAAAATAAATGTGACTTGAATTGACGCTGTCAGCGCAAGCCACAATCCCTCTGTTAATTGAACGCGCGGGGCCAATATGGCTTTTTTAATTTTTCCACTCAACCGCTGCAGATACTCCCTTTGAGTAGGGTTGATGCCAAAAGCATTTAAATTTATAAAACATAATGATATTTCAAAGTATTATATGAATCATAATATATTATGGTATATATTTATTTATTTATTTATTAATTTATTATGCCACACTGTATAAATATCATTACAGGATTGTGTCCCAATTCGATTTTACAGCACTTTAAAAAAAAAAACAAATATAAAATATCTATCTATCTATCCATTTTATAATATAATATTAAATTGTATGTGATATATTCCAAGCAGCAATTATTGTGAGTTCACTCAGGCTATATATATATAGCAACAACAACAAAAACAACAACAACAACAGCCTGTAAATTTCCCACTGCTGGGTTAAGGCCTCCTCTTCCTTCGAGGAGAAGGTTAGGAACATATTCCATTATATATAATAAATATATTCCATAACAAAACTTTAGTAAACCTGCCTTAATTTTTTGTTAGTAGTAACTAAAATTAAGGCAGGCTGTCCTAAAGTTTACCAAACCTTGTACCTATTGGTAAATTGGTGTTCGCTTGTATGACCAAATAAGACTCAGTAAAACTTTTATACTAATTTGTCCCCTCTACTAAAGTAACTGTGAATTTAGGAATAAATTCTTCACTATAGTCTATTTTTTAATTGTATGGTTATGAAAATGTTTCCTTAATAGATGAAAATAACATATGTAGTTAAAAAATGCCTTTAAAGAAATGTATTCGGGTGTAATTCGATGACAGCCCTAAGGCACACCCATCACGCTTTCAGCTCGCTATCACGGCTCTCAGCACTGTCACCGTACTCCATTTTTCCCGCCCATCCGATATTCATTTCAACTCAAATGACTCAGGCAAATTTAAACCTTATGGGCACAGTTTCTAATTAGTAAGACAGAAAAAATCGCTCGCGTTTATTTATTTTATATAATATTCTGTTTTTGGTCGAGCTTAACACTGCGGTTTTTCAAATAAATCCTCTTTTGGGAAAATGACATAATTTAATATTGGTTTTAGTGTGAAATGAAATTGTTTATTTTATCGCAATTTCGATAGCCGTTTACCTGTTACTGGAGAGATAACACCTTTAATTTCAACAAATGAATTTCTTCTTTATATAGTTGATATACAATACAAAAAAATAAAGAATTGTAGTAAGTAAATCAGAAGGACCAAATTACTTAATTGATTTGATTGATCTATTTGGTTGCTAAAATGATTTGTAACAATACGAATATAACGTTTTATTTACTCCTTACACGTGTAATATTATATTCTTTGGTTTTCTGAACGCAATTACTAATTGTAAGTTCATTTTATGAACCTAACTAAACCGTAAGACGTAGCATCTGCGAAGCGTTGATAAGCTTGTCACCCTACGGCGGCTTTACCCCCTAGAGGAATACCTATTCAACCGGTGTTATTACTGATCGTAATAATCTGTTATAAATATTTTTAATTTAACTTATAACGGACTGATTTGTGAATGGATCGGAATTTTTGGTAAATAAACAAATCTGAATGTCCTACAACTTTATTTCATTAGATAAATAAAATAGAGTGTTAAGAATTTCATTGTTTATATATAATATAAATAAACACATAAAAAATTCAAAGATAAAAATACATATATTAAAACTCTAGGAAAATGATTTCTACTTTTAAGGTACCTATATGTATAAATGTTTATATATTGTGTTAAGTGTTCGTATCATACATAGTATGAACAAGATATGCTTAATCTTAAAATATAAATATTTCACTGATCCGATGATGACTGATTCTATTTGATGTTACGTAAACAATTCCAACCCTAAGACTTCCGAAAGGACGTCCGGCAGAGATATTTTGTAAGTAAGTTATGTAATCCTGTGTACCTTTTTTCGATAAATTAATAGAATTACATAAAGATAAAATCAGTTTTATTCTTAATTTTGAGCATTTATTCAAAATTTTCATGCTAGATATTATGGCAGTGAACTGTACAGGTACATAATACAAATATATGTATATGTACTTACTAATATGCGTACCTAATGTAATCGACACTTTATATAAAATAAAGATGTTGCTTGTTGATGTCATATCTGTAATTGAATTATTTTGAACTTCAAATGCATTTATTATTCTTTAGGTTCATGCTGCATGTGTACTTATGTATCACATGTATATAGTACTTCTAGCTGCCCGCCCGTTGTCCTACTATCCAGGATCGCACATAAAGAACATCAAAATAGGTACGATTATACCGGTTTTTTACATATTCATAGTAATATACATATTCGTCGGTGAAAATGAAGGATTGATTACATTTCAATAGTTAATTTAATATTATTTTTATTACAAATGTACCTACTATCGTGTTAATTCCTACTGAATTATTTAAAGTAAAATAAATGTCCACATAATACAGAGTTCACTCTGTGCTGGGACTTTTGATAAGGTTAATGTCATGCTGGATGGAAGTAGATCATTGGAGTTTATAAAAATTAACAATAAAGTTGTTTAGTGGAGCGGTTTCGCGAACCCACTGCTCGATTGAGACCATTTGATTGATGTTTTATATTAGTATCTGTGAGGTAATAATTGTGAAACTTTAATTAAATTGCAATGCGAGTATAAAACAAAATGTTTACTGTTTCGTAAACTCGCATTCACTCATGATGACGCCCTCTAATAGCCCTCACGACCTCGACGATTTTAACAAGGGTATTAGTGCTTTTCTTCATCATATATTATGTATCTTCCTTTTTTTGCAATTTAATCTTGTTGTATTATATAAATGAATAAATATTCCATTAAATATATAGATTTATTTAAATGTGCTTCGTAGAGAAGAAGACGAGATGGCCCAATGGTTAGAAAACGTGCACCTTAACCGATGATTGCGGGGTCAAACCCAGGCAAGCTACTGAATTTTCACGTGTGTTTAAAATTCATCTCGAGCTCGGCGATGAAGGAAAACATCGTGAAGAAACCTGCATGTGTCTAATTTCATAGAAATTCTGCCACATCTGTATTCCATGAACCCGCAATGGAACAGCGTGGTGGAATACGTTCCAAACCTTCTCCTCAAAGCGATATGAGACCTTGGCCCAGCAGTTGGAAATTTACAGGCTGTTAATGTAAAAATGTAAAATTCATTTCAGAAAGTATTTCTTAAAGGATGTCATTAAATATAACAGTGCTCTTCGCCGAAGATATTATAGCGCATAAGTGTTACGTAAGCAGAATATATTGAAGAATATATAACTATTATCCTAAGCTAATAGTTTAATAATACGGTAATGAGAACCAACTGGTCGGTGAGAGGCATACTGCTTGCAGCATCGCAAAGTATGGGATTAATACTGCTTACTTCCTAATTCCAGATTGCTGCTAAGAATCGCTTGACAGAAAAACCTAAGTTATTAGGTTATTACTTTTGTGTGATCGTTCTATTCGTCTGATTTGAATCTAAAAGCTTTTTCTTTAAATGAAGACCTAAATATTAGATGTTTCTTTAATCTTTAAGGTCACGAAAGGTAAATGTGTATTTGTTTGTGTGTAAGTACTATAAAGGCAGTTTTATTTTGCAGTAATATTTTCGTTAAAGTAAAGCAGCAACTGTGAATCAAAGTTGTAACAATTAATCAAATATTATTAATAATCGATTTATGACATGCGATTGACCAAAATTTCTTTCTAAGAAAAATTTTAATAAGCCTTTCGTTTTTTTTAGACTAATTCATTGAACAAAATAGTGAACCATTGTACCAAAATATTGTTACATAGCATGCCATTTAATAACAATAGCAGCCTGTAAATTTCCCACTGCTGGGCTTAGGCCTCCTCTCCATTTGAGGAGAAGGTTCAGAACATATTCCACCACGCTGTTCAAATACGGGTTGATGGAATACACATGTGGCACAATTTCTATAAAATTAGACATGCAGGTTTCCTCACGATGTTTTCCTTCACCGCCAAGCACGAGATGAATTATAAATACAAATTAAGCACATGAACAATCAGTTGTGCTGGCCTGGGTTTGAACTCGCAATCATCGATTAAGATGCACGCGTTCTAACCACGTGGCTATTTCAGCTCATAACATGCCATTGGCACATTGATATTTAATTTGAGCATTTATTTATCCAAGGAGACGGTACGTCGGGTGCTTAAGCCGATACTTAAGGCTGTGTTTGGACCTTAAGTGCCGATAACGTCACAGGTTCGGCTTAGCGGTTACGAGTTTCGCTTGACGCTCCGCTTTCAGAGAGATGGGGATTTAGGTAGAGTTTCTCCAAAATTTAAGGTTGGCACCGTACGCAATGTTTTGTTCATGATTTAAACTCGTAGCATAATAAAATTATATTGTTAATGTGAGTATATTGTTTTGTTTTGTAGAGGAGGTCAACTAAGGTTCTTAAATTTCTTAAAAACTTACTATAAAGTATTAAGTGACGTTTTTTTGATTGAAGCAAAGGCAGATAAAGTTAATTTTATAATAACAAAATGTACCGCTCCCAATAGTAAACTATCTATACATATAATATAATTGGAGTGTCTGTTTGTAACGTTATAATAACCACTTTCACTAATTGTATGCACGGTACAATCCAATTTTTGTTTTTCCGTCTGTCTGTTTGTTCTGGCTAATTTCTGGAACGCCTGGATTGATCGACGGGACTTTAACTAGCCTTTTTTGTAAGCATTCACGTCGTATTTCGATCTTGAAGTGTTTACAATAATTTTTGTGTGTAATGATATTCTGATGCGTGAATCCTTTAAATGTAATACTTAATTAATAGAGTCAATGTCACATTCTATCTCGTCAAAGAAGCGTGACTACTGAATCTTGCAGATTCTCCTCCGTATAATCTGCATTGCGAATCAGTAGTTTTGAATTGAATTTAGTCATATACAATCATTCAAAACTGCTCCCTAGAGCCTATGAGCATAAAGTATATTTTGCTTTGACGCAATACAATGTATTCACGGTATTCTGTGGTGAGTATGAGATTGTTAATGTATCATACGCTACAGTTTACATCAATCATAACATTGATGATGAAAGCCTCTGTTCTTTACGTACTAACAATTTGTTTCATAAATGATGGATTGGAATTAACTTTAGCTCGTGTAGTAATAACAAATTAAATATGGCTACTAATGCTTATTATGGCGCACTGTTTTCTTATACATATGTATATAGCATCGTAGGTAGTTCATGTATTATTAGCTACCCATCACCGCGTCACACAGTGACAGTAATGGTATAAATTCTTTAACATTGTAATACACAAGCGACTCGCCCCGGCTGTGCAATGCTCATACTAAATTGACTACAGATTTTTTCTTGTTTCTTAACTATATTGTATTGTATTATATTATATACAGTAACCCTCCTCTCAAATCAGGCTACCTATTAAAAAAAACCGCATCAAAATCCGTTGTGTAATTTTAAAGATATATACATACACACATATATATATATAATAATATATATATATATATATATATATATATATATATATATGGTATAGACCGACACCATGCAACTTTGTATTATACTTTGTAATTATGATGTGTAACTTTATTGTGTTACTCCCAGTCGGAATGTTATTTCGACATATTCAATTATCATGTCGTATTCCACAATTTACCCAAAACCTATTACCCTTAATGCTTTCTCACGAATCACCCTGTACATATAACATAAGTGCAAATCGTATGAATGAAAGTTCGGTAATTTTGAAGTTTGTCCTGTTCAAAGAAACATATTGACAACCACAAATGGGTTTACTTTGTTTTATAATAAGTAAGTACGATAGTGACTCTAGTCTAGTACAAATTCATAATCCGACATAGAATCTGTGTAAATAACCATATAACCCTCTGGAGTTCCGTTAAAAACATAAATGATAAGTTAATCCATACATAAATTAAATATTAATTAGCTGGCAATAATTCCTATCCAGCTTATATTACATTGGAAGTATAAACTACACATCTATTATTCTCAGAGGTAAGTATGGCAACCCTACGAGATCTCGTTACGTAGCTACGGAGCCATCAGATAAGGGCGGGCTCAAGTTTAATTGAATCCTGCTGAAGTTTCCACCCCGGGCCGCGCTGATTGGCGCGCGCAAGACATTGTTCACCCCAGCTGTGTACCGCTTTATGAAGTCTGTTCAAACTAGCCTGGGAACTGGAAACTGTTATCTATATATAGAACATTCTTGATAGATTTTTCCTTCGTTAATTGAAAGTATGAAATTTAAACATGATTGTTTTAGTAACGAAATCATACAATGTAATTAGTACTAGCGTACGTTAATCGATTCGTATAACTAGTATTCCATTTTTAAATTATAATGTTTTATTTCATGGCTACAATAGAGCACTAACATTAACGCCTACATCGCTTTGCGCTCGAGATGTGCAATAGACATAATACATACTCATGTTACCGTTTCGCAAACGAATCAAATCGGAATTTCATTCTTTGTTATTTTAACGTTATTGTCTTATATATTTATATTTGATCTTGCTTTGGAGAGCTTCAGATCTGCAGAAAATTAAAGGGGATTCTTGATTGCAATTTACTAAATTGTTAAAATTTAACAAAGAATTTTAGAGAGCGGAACATAAGAACTCAAAAGTTACTGGCTGGGTAGAGAGCGCCGCTACGATTGTATTAAAAAGAAAAAAAAAAACAAAAGCAAAAAGTGCGAAGAGACGTCGTCAGTTCATAATGAAATTAAATCAAAACAAAACCTGTCATAATTTTCGATATTTAAAACAATTTGTTGAATATACGCGAAGTTTGAATCAATCTTCGATTAAGATTAGGCCATCTTAGCTCTAGATTCTTGAAGCCTACAACGCAAAAGTTTAAACAGAACATCGCAATGCTGTTGAAGTATATTTTATTACATTTCTCTCTTGAAGCAAAGTATCCATGATTATTTTATCTAGGTGCGTGTCTGTAAAGAATTTCGTTTACATCACATCGGTTCGCGTCACTCATTACATATGTGATTTCGATTTTGAACTTTACCTTAATAGGAATAGGGATCAAATGATCTTATGTTTAGTTTTAGATAGGCAAGGTTATTCTGATGCCATCGAATTAGTTCCAGCTAAAGTCAACTGGAGCGGATGTTCGTTAGATGTAACGCGTGAGTTTTAATTTTGGAGAATAATAATTATAGTAGGAAAATGAGTGTTCTTTCTTGCATTGTGTTGCTGACTTCCGGTTCTCGCAACGTACACCGGTCGACAACAGAACGCTTTGCGTAATTATTAAGTTTAAGGTTCATTAAGTATTACATGAATATTCACAACAGGCAATTTGCGATTATAAAGTGTTATAGGTATACTGGCTGTTTCGGCTAACAAGGTTTATATTTGCTTTAGACGTTAATAGCGCAAATGCTTACGGGGCGTGTGTAGAAGTTAGTCTGTCCCTATTATTGTACCACTACGAATTGGAATATCAGTATTCTCTTAAAACGGATAATGTTATTATTTATAGTAGAAACAAAAACAATATCGCATACGTAGTAGTTACTTTTAATGATTGCCGCTGTAGCCGGAATGACGTCAAAAGGGCAATATTATAATGTTACCATGTTTGATAATTGTTAATTGTATAATACAGATTTGGCTTGGATTCTTTCTACATGTTAAAACTTGAGCACGTAATTATAATATTCAGTACGCTTGGGAAGTAGTCATTGTTGTGTATTGTTTTTGATGACGTATACTCATGTTTCTTAAATGATGATTTAAATCTCTTGATATCTCTACACTTTATTGTTAGTTAAACTAATACATGATAGTCAATGTAATTTAAAATTAGGTTAATTGTAACAGCTACTATTATCAAGGACATCAAAAATATGTTAACATATCTAAAATCAGAGGTATACTTAGTAATGAATATATTACTCTCGTTATTGAGCACTTGTAGTCGCCCGCGATTTTGCTTGTATATTGGGGCATTTGTTGTCATTTGTAAGGCACCAAGTAGCCTATGTCCTTCATTGGAGTTGAAATTTGCTCCATACCAAAAATCATCAAATTCTGGTCAGTGGTTTGGTCGTAAATAAGCGTTAGACAGATAGATACGCAGATTTACTTACACATTTAAAGTATTAATATAGATATTGATATATGAAGTCTAAATGTTTTTAAAAACTCTCTAATGCATCTTCTTTGATGTCTTATTTATTCAATTTTTATATAGCTATGGTAAATGCATATCACGAAGCTACTTAGTAACGCATACTCAGGGCCGTAGCCAGGATTTCATTTCGGGGGGGGTTATGGTTTCGTGCTCCAGGAAAAAAAAGCAATAGGTTTTTTTAAATAAGCATAAGTAAGACAACCGATAGCTTATTTTATGTTATAGGGGGCAAACGAGCATGAGGCTCACCTGATGGAAAGCCCATGGACATCTGCGGGGCTTGCAGGTGCGTTACCGGCCATTAAGGAAGGAGTACGCCCTTTTTTTAAGGTTCCGAAGTCGTATCGGTTCGGAAAAAACGTGGGCGAATGTTGGTGCAACAGTGTGGTTGTGCAACGTAGAAAATGTCTTAAAAATCGTGATGTTGTGGTTTTTTGAACATTAAGGTGGTGGGGGTGAAATTTATAATTTTGACGAGTTGTCCGAAGGTGAAATTCTGCAGCCGGGATTAATCCAAACAATGCGTCCGAATATTTTCCGTGAAATATTCGAAAGTCTAATCTAATATCTCTACGCAAAGCTAAAAGATCAAGCAGGTCGAAAAGGGCTTGATCGTCGATAATTCGAGCCGATCTGCGTTGGATACGGACAAATGGAAGAAGCTGGTATTGGGGAGCACCCGCCCAGAGTTGTGAGCAATATTCGATGTGGGGTTCAATTTGCGCCTTGTATAGTTTTAGGCGATGGGCCGTCGTGAAATACTGTCATGGCTTGCTGAGCACATCGAGCTTTTTTGATGCCAATTTGGCTTTGCGTTCCAATTGACCGCGGAACTAAACGAGGCTCGAAATATCCACGTCAAGTATTCCAATACTAGCTGTGGCGGCTGTTAGAATCTTCCGAAATCGTGGAGATACGAGAAATGGTAATTTTTTTGCAGCTAACGCGCAAACTTGCCTCTTTTTGGGGTTGAAGTGGACTAATTTTAGCCAGGGGGTCCGAAACTACTAAGTGAGCCTAAGGGACTACTAAGGGAAAGTACTTCCCCGCCATCAGATATTTTAATAGCAAAATAGCAATCATATATGGCCTAAGTTTAGCCGGCCCCAGTTAGAGACTTTGTTTAATGAAGACTCGATTTCAGACGTTTTCCCGAGAAATATTAGCCCGGCCGGTGTATGAGGTGTCTACAGTACTGTCATCTGCATAGCAGTGAATGTTACAGATTTGCAACAAGTCACTGATATGCAGAAGAAACAGAAAGGGTGATAGAACGCAGCCTTGTGGAACACCAGTATTGACGAATTTTAAATCAGAGATTGCACCATATAACGACTTTAATGTTCGATTTGCCAAAAAGCTGGTGATCCAATTTCATAATTCCCCGGTAAGGCCGTAGGAAGGGAGCTTCGAAAGAATCGCTTTGTGCCATACGCTATCGAAGGCCTTCGCTATGTCCAGACTGGCCGCCAATGCCTCCCACTTGCTCTCGACTGCTTCCGCCCATCTATGACTAAAGTAATCTAGAAGATCACTGGCTGAACGACCCCGATGGAAACGAAACAAGGAGGTGATGGCTATTGGCCTATAATTGGACGGGTCTGGGCGGTTGCTCTTTTTAGGGATAGGATGCACCAAAGTAGTCTTCTAGAAGTAAGGCTGCTTTCGTAGTCGGCGACTCTTCGGTAAAGGCGCCGACTACCTATTTTTAATAATATAGTATGAATATTCTCAATAAAATATGGGGAAATGCTGCTAGCATTCTTGCCACCATTCCACGCGGTCAAGATTTATACAGTAACTAGTTTTAGTTCATATTTGTATATATATATTTAAGCATTTAATGTTGTTAATTCTTATGTTAATAAAATATTATATTTAAAAAAATAAAATATACAGGTTTATTGGTAATTTCACGTATATCCGTTAGGAGGTGATAGGGATGACTATTTAGACTATTGAGGAGGATTTCATATGAGGATATTTTTGTACTCTTTTTCACTCTAATGAACATTTCGTTATGATAGTTAGTAATCCCATCTTGATCAAGTGTAGCTTCTAATGGTTCAGAGTAAAATACGCGTTAAGCTAAAATTTATAAAACATAAATTTCCTTTCAGGGACTTCTTCGTGAGAATAGTAAGGATAGAATTCTGCATTATACACTGTAGAACATGCTGTGTGTGCTGTGCTCTTTTATAGAGAGTTTCTCGGGTTCGATTATTAATACTTTATTTAAGCTATATTACAAAATGTCTTATTTATAACTTAGCTATTGAACTGTTTCTGTTCCTAAATTTTATTTTAAATTTGTATTAAGTAAGTAAGATTTTTTTCATTGGTGTTATTTTTAGATAATTTTGAGGAAATTTTAAAGAGCGAACTAGTAGTAGAGTACGAATTCGTTCATGTTCGACTACCAATTTCCACCAGCGTGCTTTCTGATCATTTTATTTCGATTGATTTAAAATAATTTCCTTCTTTTTATAAATTTTTTGGAAAGCTAAGAAAACGGTTATGTTTTTAAAATAATCTGCAGGGCAAGATTATTTATAATGATTTTTTTAGTTTTTAAGGCATTTTTGAGGAAAAAAATCAAAAAAATATTGAAATTTTAAATTGCATTTTTAAATTTGGACCAATAATTATTGTTTAAATATTGACAAATATCCAGTGTTTAATCGTTTTTGTAAAACAAAAGAAAAAAATAGATTTTAATTGATACTTTTTTAAATAAATTGAAAAAAGCTAAAAAACACGATAAGTCAAAAATGGTTTACTTTTGGATTATGCATATGGGGGTTAAAATTATTGCAAATAGTCACCCCTATCACCTCCTGACGGATATTCGTCGAATTACCAATAACCCTGTACATAGAATGTATCAGAAATTTTACAATCTGTCTTACACATTTCAAAATGTAATGGCACTCTGTTAAAGGTCTTCTTTAGTATCTAAAATTACAAACGTGACATTATGACATCAAAAATTAGTATCTTAATAAGATTTTAATAAGGGTATGATTATTATTGCCCCTAGTCTTTGCGTATAATGATTCATTTTGTTTAGATTTATTGTTGTATCTAGACGAAACGGCTTAATTTTCTGAAGAAATCAATAAATACTTACGTTTTGTTTGTTTAATTAGCGCAAAATAGTTTTTTAATAATACGATAGCGGTTAGCGAAAAAATTTCGGGGGGGGTTTGAACCCCCAAAACCCCCGCCTGCCTACGGCCATGCGCATACTTGTGTCATTTTTGAAGTAAAACTACCGGATAACATCCGTCAGCTCTACCTGAAGTCAGCTCGGACACACATTATTTGAATTTGAAGTTAGAATCCGAAATAATTGATGAAGATTCACGCTTTCTAATTGTAAATATAAGTAGGCTACAAAATCAAAAAAATAGTTATAACAGACAAACTTGCAAATGAGCCATTAAAATGCTATGACTGCCTATATATATTAGTACTGTAAGCAATATTATTCATCCTTATATGACCAATCTTCGAAAATCGCAAAAGCGTTGCCAGCATTCTTGCCACCATTCCACGCGGTCAAGATTTATGCAGTGACTATTTTTTTAAGTCATACTTCTACAAGTTTAAAGAATTAATGATAAGAAATCTTACGTTAGTAAATATTTCTTTATACACCACCAACCTTGGGAACGAAGATGTTATGTCCCTTGTGCATGAACTTACGCTGGTTTACTTACCCTTCAAACCGGAACAACTATTAAGTATTGCTTTGGCCTTGGAATATATATGTGCATAATTAATGAGTCGAGATGGGCCCGTGGCTAGAACGCGTACATATTAACCCATGATTGCGGGTTAAAACCCAGGCAAGCATCACTGAATTTTTATGTGATTTGTGTTTATAATTAATCTTGTGCTGAGCGATGAAAGCAACACTTCGTGAGAAAGCGTGTGTGTGTTTCATGATACTTCTTCCATATAGGAATCGATCAATCCGCAATAGAGCAGCGTGCTGGAATATGTTCCAAACCTCTTCCTCAAAAGGGGGTGAAGGTCTTATCCTAGCAGTGGGAAATTTAATGGCTGTACATGTAAAGTATCAAAAGAAAATATGTTTCTTTCATAACTAAAGCTAATTAGGAAATAAAATAATTACAAGCGTGTACATTATAATCTGCAATCGATCCCGGAATACTATCACTAACGTTCAGTCAGATGCTGTAATATGTATCGAATAACAATACTTACTTGGCTTATATTTCAATACTTCGACATTATCTTGTGAAAGTGGAGCATTTGTTTCTACCTAACCAAGAGACATATAATTTATTCTATATAATCCGCCAAATGTGATTATTATATAAATCGTAAACCATTCTTTTGTTTTTCAACGTGATGTAAGTTTTCATACAGTGATTGTCATTTTTTATATGATTAAAAACACTAGTGCAAAGTGCTACAAGAACAGTAAAAGAAGAAAATCACACACGCCACGTTAGTAGTCTCGAAATTACGTCGCGACTTATGTAATAATATTATATACTAAAAGCTATATATTCTGCTGTAAGTTTTATGTATATTGGTATAGTATTTTTTTAGTTAGGCATTAAAAAATATTCCTTACTTATTTGTATACATAACTTATTGGTACAGTCACTAGAAATTCTGTATCATGTATTATTTATAGGCGTTTAAGATTCAATCCTAATGTGCTCTTATTGGTTCCTGGTTACATGTTACGTTACAACAACAATTACAATGTTAATGTTGAATATTTTATAATCAAAAATAAGCATTTCCTAAATGTTCTGTAAAAAATTTATTTTGGAAAAGTGTAATAAACAAACCATAGGGTAGTCGGTAATTACACGTACATCTTAAAACAAGTGACTAGCGGCGCTTGGAAGGCGCATGGTGCAGTTTACACTACTTATAGTGCTGCTATATGTGGTCGAAGTCCAGTTTTCAACCGACTTCCAAAAGGAGGAGGTTATCAATTCGTCTGTATTTTTTTTTTATTTTTTTTTTTTTTTTTTTTTTTTTATGTTTGTTACCTCATAACTTTTTACTGGGTGGACCGATTTTGATAATTTTTTTTTGTTTGAAAGGTAGTGCTTCCCGTGGGGTCCCATTTTTTTTATTTTTTTTCCGATGATGGTATCCATGTGAAAACGACATAAGTCTTAAATTTGCATTATGTATATGCGCGACAAATAGGTGAATAACTTAAATTCACGTTAACCAATTTTGATAATTCTTTTTTTATTATAAAATATATACTTCAAGGGTAATTTGGTGAAAGTTTGGTAAGGTTCTGAGCACAGGATCCATGACAAAGTAACGGAACGGAAGGGAACGGAACAATTCTGAGGAGCACGTTAGCGATACTCGGTCGAATCTTTTATTTATAGGTTATTTGGATATTTGAGTCACCTTCCGTAATGTAGTTATGTTTATGTAATTATCATAGTCGAATATTATAATCAACTAGCTACCCACCCCGGCTTCGCACGGGTGCACTACTGATACTAAATATACTACAGAATTTGTTTATATACGACATCACATCGCAAACTTCCAAAATTATCAGTATTTCTTTACTATATTGTTCATGTATTATATACACAAACCTTCCCCTTGAATCACACTATCTTTTAAAAAAAACCGCATCAAAATCCGTTGCGTAGATTTAAAGATATAGGGACAGAGAAAGCGACTTTGTTTTATACTATGTAGTGATGGAACTCCTATACGGCTCGCAGTTAGGGTGCGATATGGGGCAGAATTTCTTACTATCTTTAATCAAATTTTGTATATGTGATGTGATCTCATATGATGTACGAAATATAGTTGGTCTTTTTCAAAGTTTTTTTGCTGAGTTCGATTACAGCTCTTTCGAGGGATCCTTGTAGTTTACGCCGCGTGACGTATTAAATCCGCATTTTCGAAAGTCTATTTTTGCTTTATTCGCAAGTTTCCTTTGAAATTGTCCTCGAAGTAGTTTCTGACTCATATAAACGGAACGTTTAATCTATCCATATTAAAAAAAATTAGTTAGTCAACATCAGCTTCACTTAAAATCAAAAAATAAATAAAATTTTAACAAAAAGAAAAACCGACTTCAAACAAAACACTATTTTAAAACAAATGAATATGCACGAAAAAGTAATAAAAATAATTGCGTATTCAACATAT
This sequence comes from Vanessa cardui, assembly GCF_905220365.1. Taxonomy (NCBI): domain Eukaryota; kingdom Metazoa; phylum Arthropoda; class Insecta; order Lepidoptera; family Nymphalidae; genus Vanessa; species Vanessa cardui. The sequence continues at coordinate 5,971,869 of NC_061144.1, read as the reverse complement.
TTTTTAGAGTCTTCTTAAGTTAAATGAAATGAAAATAATTAGACTACTTAAAAGTCGATTAACGATTATATCATGTAGTTATAATTATTGTTATATTTGGAGTCGGTGTCAGCCAATAAAACCCTACAGTATATCTATCAAAAAACAATACGAGAATACTTTAACAAATATGTTTTTTACAAATTACCTTTTACACAATAATATACTGGATCAATCAAGGGGCTCGTATCGCTTCTTTCTTTTGATTGTTGGGGCAAGGGCACCGTGGCTGACACCGACTCCAAATATAACAATAATTATAACTACATGATATAATCGTTAATCGACTTTTAAGTAGTCTAATTATTTTCATTTCATTTAACTTAAGAAGACTCTAAAAAATATGTTGAATACGCAATTATTTTTATTACTTTTTCGTGCATATTCATTTGTTTTAAAATAGTGTTTTGTTTGAAGTCGGTTTTTCTTTTTGTTAAAATTTTATTTATATTTATTATAAGTATATCGATTATTTGTCATATGAGATTTACTTGTCTGTTTAAACAAATCACGCATATAATTTTTGCTTGAAGAAATGGATTACTTATCATATAGAATTTCTATAAATGTTTTATGTTTATACATAATTTATTTCGTTACAATTCACATAAATAGTTTTAGAGATACGTAGTTTAATAATTGTAAAATATACCGAATGTGTCGTGAAATACATAAGCTCAGTACGGGCAAGTAAATATCGGTTGGCGAAAAATTATTATTTAAAAAAGTGCACGGGATCCTTATTTAACTCTTGCAAAGCGAAAGAAATTGAGCCGTTAAGGCTAGGTTAAACAAGTTATATCATTTGTTGGTTAATAAAGTCACTTGATATTATAAATATTAGCTTAATATAAAACGCCTTCCGCGTCACAGATACAACAATCAGCTGATCGCTGCAACGTCATTCGCCATCGGCGTCAGAAACGCTTTCTACGAGACTTCATTTAGAATGTGTGGGCACTGAGCATACGGCGAACAATGATGCAACAGATTATTATTATTATTATAAATAATTTAATAGTGTAAATTCGTAATCTTTTGATTATGTGATAAAAAATTCTGAAACTTATACATTATTGGTAGATAAAATTGACTTAAAATGTTATGTTAGTATTGTTGTGAGTGAGCCAGTGTAACTACAGGCACAAGGGACATAACATCTTAGTTCCCAAGGTTAGTGGCACATTGACGATGTAAGGTAATATACCTTACAGCGTCATTGTCTATGAATGATTGTGTCACTTTCCATCAGGGGGCCATATGCTCGTCCGCCAACCTATACCATAAAAAAAAGTTATGTTTTACATTAAAAATGTTTATGATCACAGTTTAAAATCAACCTTATTAAATATAGTTACAATAAGATCATACAAGTCGGTCGTGTCATTACCGAGATATTAATGACAATTATAAAATATCATTACGAGTATATCTGCTAAAAGGAACAGAAGAGGACGTTCAATCTATTCGATGTTAGAAAATAGATCGGATTTTGAAATTGATTAAATAATTTATATAATAAATCAATACTAAGAATACACAATTAAAATTTACATGAAGAACACTTGTAGAATGTCGCTTGCTTTTTTTTAACTTTTATAAAATTTATTTTGACAACAATTATTGAAAAAAAACGAACGTTCAAAAATTACAACATCTATGTTATCTATTTGTATGTGGGCTCTAATAAAGAAATATAAAAAATGTGCACCTAAGTGTAGCGTATGTCTAAATCTCACTCATCTGATCGGTAACAGGAGGTTATGATGCTTCTCTGAATATATGTCAGTGCGTTTGTTATGCAAACAAAGATTATTGTATTACACAGCATATTACAATACATTCTAAAATGTAATTAAAATTCTCTGATATGTAATTATTACCTATACGGAAATTAAGTAGGTGGTATGTAAAAGTTCAATTTGCGATTATATTTTTATTTGCAAATTAGAATTCACATTTATATATTATTAAAGTGTGATGTCGTACTCTATATTCTGGTCCAAAATAGGAATTAATTATGTTTTAGGAAATAAAAAGTAATAATATAATAATGGCCGGCTATAATAATGGCTTTCTTGTTGGTAGGGCTTTGTGCAAGCCCGTCTTCGTAGGTACCACCCACTCATCAGTTATTTTACCGCCAAATAACAGTACTCAGTATTGTTGTGTTCTGGTCTGAAGGGTGAGTGAGCCAGTGTAACTACAGGCACAAGGGACATAACATCTTAGTTCCCAAGGTTGGTGGCACACAATATTTCTTACAGCGTCATTGTCTTTGGGTGATGGTTACCACTTACCATCAGGAAAAAATATAAAAAAATATCTATACAATGCTAGACCAATATGCATAGTATATCAGCATAAGTTAATTGTTTCATTAATAAAAATCTGTTACATGTATAAAAAGTATTTCAATTTGTATTTCATACATATTCATGTGCGTTAACGTAATAACGTATATTTAGTTGAAATCCGGCGACGATTTCGCATTCTTATAACTTACATTTTGGCCAACATTCACTTGCTTAAAATGTGCTAATGTTTAAATATTTTAAGCGATCGTAGTAATAGCGTGTTCACTTCCATTCATATTCTTACAACGAGAATCCTTTCTTTTTTACTATAGATTGTCCGATAGTCGTAAAGTAGTAAATCTTACTAAGCCGGGGGGGATTTGTTAGGTAACCTAAGCTAACCCTGATGACGTGTTCGCAAGAAATAAACACACGAATAATAGTATATTTGTTATTAGAATCACAAAGAATAATGTATTCACATATTTATTAAAACTTAAAATAAATTCCAATAAATTAAATATGACTCAAATAAATTAAATAAATAAAAAAAAAATGAAATAACCTAAACGTTATATTCTCAGCTAAATTTTGTTTAATTGCATATTTTTTACTATAATTGAAAAACCGTGCACCGTCGATTTAGTTTTTTGTTTAGAATCAAAATAGCTATGAGGAAATTGCCATTGGATATTTCCCAGATTTATTTATTTTTACAAATAACATTTAAAAAAGTTTTTACCAATAACATTTTTTTAAATATTGTATACTAATAGTGGCCCGCAACTTCGCTCGCGTTTAAGGATTAGTTGTCATGTATTAGGCAAAAAAAGTAACCTATGTTCTTTTTAGTAGTTGAAGTTTACTTGATACTAGATTTCGTCAAATTGGGTTCAGGGATTTGGTCGTGAAAGAGAGACAGACAGACAGAGCTACTTCCATATTTATAATATTAAATAATATAGATTATATCATCTGTTCTGTTTTTAAATACAACACGGACATTTTTAAAGTACCGTATTATAAAAAACATAACCCACTATTTAAAACAAGTAAAATAAAAAAAGAGGTTTTAATCAAGTGTATTGCTTAAATAATATAGTTTTGTCATGAATTATCCTTGAAAATATATCTCGTTGACTTTCACGTATACCTACTCAAGTTACATTATGTGTATATTAACTTGATATTTTAAAGTATCGAATAATATCAATTGCACTAGTTTGTGATGAGGTATAATATTCGAGTAGCCGTGTATAATTGACGCTAATCTCGGGTTGCGTAAAAACTCGATTCAAAAGCTTAGTACACACAATTTATTTTTGAATCACTGATTTAATATTGTTCTTCATTCTCATATTTAAATATAAAATTGAAAATTGTTAATTGATGAATTTTTTAAGATATTATTAACATTACTAAACGAAAAATTGAACAAAGAAAAAATAATTTTTAACTCATATTTTAAATTAAATTTCATATTGTTTTTTTCTAGTATTTAGTTAGAACCTGACATTTTTAAAATAGTAAAATAAAACATCTATAAATTTAAATTACATTTTTGTGTATATTTGTATTATTAAAATAATATTTTTATTTTTATAATAATAAAATTTATAATAATTGTTAGTTGCGTAAAACGAAATGAATATTTGTTTAATGGCAGCTTGTATGTCTCTACACTCACGAGTATATAGCTAATTGTAGGTATTATGTAGACCGAAATATTATTCCAATGTGCACGCAACCTTATTTGTTTAGATACATAATGGTGTATATCTACTTTGTTTTGTATTTGCTTTGTTCTCACATTTTCACCGAAACCGGTTACTCATGATCAGAATATTATTAAGTTTCTTTTCTATTTCTGTTCTATTAAGATCACATATTTCTTTACCTCAGCAAATAAATTTCACTTGCCAGCGTTATATTTTTGCGGGTAAGAGTTAACGACTGCAATTATCTCGAGTTTTGTATTTAAAATTAATTGTAATCTACACAAGAAGTGTTTAAAAACTTTCAACAATTTTTATTTTCATAATATGAGATGTCTTTGTTACGTATTTAATTTTATATAATATTTATAAAATAGTAAGAAACTTAAATTTAATTTGAAAATAAAACGCAGAGTTCGTTAATTTATGCTCATTTCAAATTCGATTCGAATAAATGCAAATCATTCAATATTTATGAATAATATACTTGCATAAAATGCAATCTTATCTTTTTCTATTAGTTTATCGAACGGCTACTGAATAGTATTTCGAGACAAGTTGAAGTGAATGTTATCAATATAATCCATTTTAAAAGATAAAAGATAGATAGATAGACAGGGATCTCGAAAAAATGTCACACTAAAATGTTAACCGGATAAAAAATTGTAAATTTCTTTGCATTAGTATAATTCGCATTTTATGTTTAATCTGACTTTACTTATAAATATAATGTTGCATAGGTTAATCACCTGTTTAACAATGCTGCGTCTTCTTCTTTCGAATGTAAAATCATTGAAGTAGGAAAGAGAGGAACGGTTGTTTAACAAATATGTACCCATTTATTAATATAGTAAGACCGTCTGTGTTTAACACATCAAATCAGTTTTTATTGATATGATGCTATTAGAAGTAATTATAAACAAACAAAATACGTTATACTTTAGATCTCATATTGTTTTATTGCTGCTGCGATTTAAAAAGCAGATATAGTCTTACAATGCCAAATGACTGATAAAGCTATTGTCTGCCAAGCAAATCGTCTTTGCTCAGTAAAGAGTTCTTAAAAATACATTTTAGATTTTTTTGCTGGGGTCGTCGACCTATATCTGAAGGTGAACCGGGATGTAAGGCATATCGATACCTCAGAAGAGGCTTGACTAGCAGTTCATAATGATTAATTGAAGATTATATGAAGTCCTCTATCAGAGGCCAAAATACGGTACGGGCATGTATTGTGTTAATAGCACCAAATAGAGCGGAACTTTAAAGTACATCATCGTTATCTATATCCTTACTCAACTGGTCCGCTACGATATGAAAGAGAGGTCAAATCCTAAGACGACCTCTCAAAAAATACCTTTACAGTTTTTCAATAACATTTATAACCAAGAGACGGGTTTTATCTTGAGTCGAGATGGCCCAGTGGTTAGAACGCGTGCATCTTAACCAATGATTGCGGGTTCGAACCCAGGCAAGCACCGCTGATTCATGTGCTTAATTTGTCTTTATAATGCATCTCGTGCTCAGCGGTGAAGGAAAACATCGTGAGGAAATCTGCATGTGACAAATTTCATAAAACACATGTGTATTCCACCAACCCGCATTGGAACAGCGTGGTGGAATATGTTCCAAACCTTCTCCTCAAAGGGAGAGGAGGCCTTTAGCCCAGCAGTGGGAATTTACAGGCTGTTATTGTTGGATTTTATCTTAGGACTATTTAGGCTAGATACTAGACGTTTTATTATGTTCCTATAATATTGATTACGAAACCAATCAAAAAACTAAGAGCCATAAGAACGTACCAATTCATAATATCAGTACCAGTACAATGTGTTATTACAATATAATATTATAAAAATCTTTGTAAAATAGTGAATTGCTTGCATACATGCTATATGGTATTTCACATGTGTGCAATGTGAACATGCAAACCGTCTGCAAGTCGTTTCGAAATACTATTGACTTTATTGTGTCTATTGCACTAATTCCACTTTATAATGGCTGCAATTCCTTAATGGATTTTTATACGACATTTTTTTGCATTTATTCGTTTTTAAGCGCCTTTCTTATTCGTGATTAAGCAATGTCGGTTTGGAAATACATTTTTGAACTAAACTACTTTAACTTGTATGTAGTTTATATGTCGTAGTAACTTATATTGTACCTTTCTCGAGTCTTGTGTTGATGGTTATTTTGTTATTCTATATTGATAATATACTCTTTACAATAATGTATGAAGCCTGAGAAAAAAATCTATGTCAAATAAGCTACTATAAAATAATAATTAAATATTGTGAAATATATATTTTTTTAATTTTAATTAATTACTGTATTTTCCTAAAATATCATTGTTAAATCTAGATTTGTGTTATTTATGAGAAAAAGTAATAATCGTTTTTTAAAACATGCATGACATGAGTAGTTTTGCTATAGACTATAAATACTTTTTAATATATGTAACAGTGGGTCAATTTATTGTGTCCATTGCTAATTTCAACTCATTATTGGTTTATCTACATTCTATGTAACATAATGTTCACAAGCGTTGGCGATAATTGCTGGAGTTTTCACATTGATCGAAAGATATATATATTTTTTAATTTACTATGTATATTGGCAATTTGTTGGTAAGTGGTTAACATACGTGTACATATTGTTACCAAAGTAATATACAAAAAAGAGAAATAATTTAATGTTATTTTCGTAATTAAGTTAATGTACTCTAGTTTTTAAGCCTTAATCAATCACTGTAATACTTATAAGTATTGCCAAATAATACGTTCACTTACTTATTTCAAATGAAAGTTATATGAGAGATTAAGTCATTGAGTTGCAATCAAATGAATTTATATCAAAGAATAAATGTGTTTAACTTTAAATTTTTATTTTAATAATTCTAATAATAATTAGTTTATATATTCATAAATATTTATTATTTAATGAATGACTAGGCTGTATATCAATAGACCCTTGTCTATTCTACATGAGAGAAAAGAAATAACAACTTAAAAAATAAAAACGTCATATCTGTCCCCTCTGTGTGAAAGCGGCATTTTTATGAAAGGCCCATACTTGTAAATGTAGAGTAATGGGTAATTATTGAGCGTTATGAACAACGGTGAACAATTACCCTACACGTTACGTGATGATAATATTGTTTGCTATTAAATAATTATAATGTAACAGATAATAAATTTTGTCACGTTTCGCTTAACATTGAATAAATGTATTCTCGTATGTAACCTTTTTGAAAATTTTCGATTTCACGGCACTCATCGTACAAGAAACTAATTTATTCTAAAATATTTATATAAAAAAAGATAAATTTAAATAGGTATGTGTCAAATCAGCATTGGACCCATTAATACACCCTCTCGACTAAATCTAACACATTTAATATAAACACAAAACTTTATACTCTCTGTAAAGTATATTAAAGTGTACGAAAGAGCTGATCTTCTTGTTAAAGAAAATTTATATTTAAAGCAAATTTATATAATTAATAATAATTAATGTTATGTATATTACAAGATTCTCAATAATAATTTGAAGTGAGCGTTAATTACATTCATTTTCTTCAACACGTTAATACAATTATATAAGTACCTATGTTTAAAATATATTAATCATACGCTCATTTTCAGAACACAAATTGCGCCAGGAATCGTACTTGAGCTGTGGCATCTCCAGAAACGAATAAGATCTATTTAAAAAAGGAGAGAGACATAATAATGGACACTATGAAGCATAAAAAAACGTGACTGAAATTGTTGCACTTATAACTTTATGATATTATTTTGATAGAAATTTCAATTTCACATAAACCGGCCGTCAGAGGACGCCAGACAGATGTGTAATGATCAACTTGTAATTAAAACCAATCATTAAATTTATATAATAAGGACACAACAGTTTCGATATTTCAATAAATATAGTGTACAGGCTTCGTCATACAAAGGAGTACAGCTCGGTGGAGACGAGTCATGACGGTATAAGTCTGTCTTATCGTTTGCCGTAACGGCATACGAGTTGGTCTTACCCGAAAGTGCGGCAATATATGTATGTTATATCGATTGTAATATTATACATGCGGTAGTCACGAGCCAACACTAGCCCGAGTATATGATAATATTTGATATGTAGCAAAAACAACAACAACAACAACAGCCTGTAAATTCCCACTGCTGGGCTAAAGGCCTCCTCTCCCTTTGAGGAGAAGGTTTGGAACACATTTCACCACGCTGTTCCAATGCGGGTTGGTGGCAGAATTTCTATGAAATTTGTCACATGTAGGTTTCCTCACGATGTTTTCCTTCACCGCTGAGTACGAGATGAATTATAAAGACAAATTAAACACATGATTCAGCGGTGCTTGCCTGGGTTTGAACCCGCTATCATCGGTTAAGATGCATGCGTTCTAACCACTGGGCCATCTCGACTCGAGATTGGTATGTAGCGCTAGCTGCAAATTTTAAATTCATTTTTTTTATGTAACCCATGATGACCAACCCTTGCAACACAAACGAAGTTGCGGGCGACAACTAGTATCAAATGTATTGAATACAACGACTTTCCGGGTGATTCTGTCATAATATATGTTATAATAATGACTTTGGCACAATAAACATCTAATTTTATTCAAACTTTCGCATTTATAATATTTAGTGCAAAATAAATAAGTAGTATTCTAAATTTAAATATTATAATGCAATTAAAATATCGAAACTGATTTTTAGTCTGTCTCGACTGAGCTGTATTTATAATTTCGTGTATTACGTTTCGAGTCGACATAGCCCAGTGGCTAAAATATTTCAAAAGCAGATTCTGGGTTTAATAAAGGTATTATTAATAGGAGTTTATGCGCCTAACTTATGTACTTTTATGTCGAGTTCAGCGGAGAAGGAAAACATCGTGACTTCTTAAAATGGGAGGTTTACCTGACTAAAATGTTACGGCTAACTAAAATAATCACAATGCTTAAATATGTATAATGTATGTTGGTTAATAGATCAGTTTTTATAGTTTAGTTTTATTGTTATTGTCTTGAGGTAGGAATTACCATAGTATTAGGTATGTTGATTTCTAGGTAATTCTATGGTTTTAAAAAGGTGTTAATTGAGTAATATATCACTCAGCTATCCACTCAGAAGTCATTTCACCATTACGGACATTAATTGTATACGATTTTACTCAATCGTTGTGTTGTAATGTACTTTAAAATCATTGTTTAATAAGAGTACTTTTATAATTAAAATTTGCACCGCAAGGCCACGAAGAAATACTATATTTTTTAACGTTTCAATTCACTTATGCTTTAATTTTTTGACAGAAATACGTATCATGTTGTTAGAATCAAAACATCAAAATCAAAATAAACTTTATCCAAGTAGGCTTTTACAAGCACTTTTGAATCGTCATTTAACAATTAAGCGAACTTACCACCGGTTCGGAAAGTAGATTCTACTGAGAAGACTTGGTGGTAGGGCTTTGTGCAAGCCCGTCTGGTTAGGTACCACCCATTCATCCGATATTCTACCGCCAAATAACAGTACTCAGTATTGTTGTGTTCCGGTTTGAAGGGTGAGTGAGCCAGTGTAACTACAGGCACAAGGGACATAACATCTTAGTTCCCAAGGTTGGTAGCACATTGACGATGTAAGGAATAATTAATATTTCTTAAAGCGTTAATGTCTATGGGTGATGGCAACCACATACCATGAGGTGGCCCATATACTCGTCCGCCAACCTATACCATAAAAAAAGAACCGGCAAGAAACTCAGTAGTTACTTTTTTTAGAGTGAAGTAGTCCAGTCATTATATGTATTTCAAAACGCAAGTTAATCGCGAAGGCTGATGTTTAATGACTTCCATATGCATTACGAGAATGTAAACGGTAAAAAGCAAATTTAAATTTCTCAATTTGTGTTCCTTGTTCGATGTTTCGACAACATACCGACATACATTGAGGGTAAAAAAAATCATCAAGAAAGTAACTTAGAGGAGAGCTATTGTAACAAGAACAACAGACTGTAAATTTCCTCTGCTGGGCTAAGGCCTCCTCTCCCTCTGAGGAGAAGTTTTGGAACATATTCCATCACGCTCATCCAATGGTGGAATACAATGTGGCAGAATTTCAGCACATGAATATTCAGTGGTGCTTGCCTGAGCTTGCACCCACACTCATCGGTTAAGATGCAGCACTGGGCTATTAGGGCTCAACTATTGTAGATGAAACAAAAATCACGTTGCATTTCCTATATTTAAGGATCCCCAACTTTTGGTGCACTTTCATGATATATTTTCTGTGTAATGACGTAAAGATCGTAAGTATCTCTTTGGAAAATAAAATAACTGGTTAATTCTTGATGTTTCATTAAAAATGTTAGTAGCTCTTCTTAAGCTTTTAAGTGATTTGGTCTTATGTAGTTATCTAGTATTTTGTGAGAATTAAAATAGCTTCTCTTTAAGCGCATTGCAGACTCAGTGTTTTCTACCTAATACCAAAACCGGACTATTACTTATCATAATATAAATATTATGAAAAGGAAAGTTTTCTCAGATTGTACGTTACGGATTAATAAAAAATACTTTAATATTATTCTAGCCTGTAGTTTAAATTGAGATACTTGCTTAATGATTTGAATTCATCTGAGAGAAAAACGCTTACCTATGTTATTATGTCACTCAAAATTATAATCATATTACGCAAACTGTTTAGAAGATTCCAGGAATGTAATAAAAGATTAATTTATTTATTTTACTTTCAGACCGTGACTTCACCTGCGAGGGGTGTACAAGTGAGAGGAGTGGTACTCGTTCTGTAGCACTGACAAACTTCTTGATAATTTATTGTCTAGTTACAACGTTAAAGCATAACGAACGATCAATTTATTTGTTCAGTTGTATTCAGTTTGGCATTTATAATCTTACTCAGTTAATAAGATTTAACTTTATGATATAATCTATTTTATAATTTACAAGCTTAGCCGATTGAAATAGCAGAAAATATAGTACCTATGGGGATACTATATTTTAATGGATGTGACAGCTGTACTATAGTGTAAAACACACTCGGTAACTTCCCCGTGTAATATAAACCGACCTTTGGTGATACGCTAGGTTGATTCTTTTAATATAAATATAGTCATTTTAAACATATCACTCTGTTATTTCATGCTGAATTGCTCTACTAATCATAAATCGCTAATCATCAATCGCATGCTGAATTGCTCTACAGTATTTAACAAAAGTGAAATCAAATAATTATATTGATTGAACTTTGCTCCTCAACTCATGAAGTATGCGCAGATTAAAAAAAATTATATGGCGCTGCACGTTTCCACGTCGGATTTTGATGAAACCAATAATTTGTTTATTACAATACATTTTGAAGATTTTAAATAGTTTTGATTTATACGAAGTCTATGCGGCTCATTAGTCGTTTTATATAAGCACGTTATATTTTTTACGTTAATGTAATATCAGTTATGCAAAATAAATTGAAGATAGGCGCGAAAAAAGTTAACGTAATATCAATTTAATTTTTATTAGTACGTTGGAGTTAAGACGATTCGTAATTTGAAAGTGAAAGCCGTAATAAACGAAATTTTAAATATATTGTTTTTCTAGAACGAACATACACTGTTTTAAGTAAAAAATATATTAGTATTCTAGTGAATCATTTAGATTTTTAATTTTATATTATTGCGTTATTATGATTACAACTGAATGACTGTTTTAGTAAAGTATACAGGAAATACATACAAAAAACAAACAGGTTTTTACAGGTTTAATTGGGACACTTTATAATTACGCGTATTATTATTTTCTACAGTTACTTGTCAATATTCCACGGAAGCATCCGCGAATGTGACCCACACTCTCACATGTTTTTATACTAGAGTCTATGTAACATAATTACATAATTATTAATTTTATTTATACGCTACGAAGGGGTATAATATTGTTATACATATTTTTTTATAACGTAATCCATATAACATTACGTATTACGTAGCGACATCTTAAATGATCATTGTAATATTCTAGTCACTTTACATAAAACCTTTTTTATAAAACTTTTAGTCCAGTAGCAAAAGCAGTATCAAAAATCTAAATAAAAATAGACTTTATTCAAGTAGGTTTTTACAAGCACTTTTGAATCTTCATTTAACAAACTATAAAGTGAAGCTATCCACTACTACCACATATGAGTACCCGTTTGCTTGTTATCGATTTTATCGCACATATGTAATAAAATATTAACTATAGATTGATAAAATATATATTATTATTCGTTAATACCTAAATGTTTAAGTCTTTGTATAATAAAACTAATAATATCTACAGATTTCGCTCACGGTAGCTATTCTCTACGGGAACCTAAGTGCACAGGAAATTTGTGCTTTTAAAAACAACTGCATTCTGCATTTCCTCAATTTCGTAATTCAAGTGGCAGGCAATCCTTCTCGGGTAGAATGGTTTCAGATGCTTGTAAGGGCTTCGGAACGGAAATATAATATGCCACCTTCCATTCTCCGGACTGCTGATGATAATTTCGTGATAGAAAAACCCCACAAATTCATATTTTATTTACTCGACCCCGATTTGAGCACGAGACCTCGGGTTACGCAGCGTTATAAGCTAGCTACTAGTCCCACGCGGCAAATTATAATTTAATTAAACACATTACTTAAAATAAAAGTCAGTTGGCCAAGTTTATATTGCTTCAGAGGATGGTAACAAGATTTACTCAGACGCAGATTGATGATTTGAGGGCGTGTATCAAGTGAATGTCGTTAGATTGTTGCTCCTTCAGCTTTTGCTTCTATTTTTGTCAGATATATTAGTTAATATGTTTTGTAAATGTCAAAGGTTAGTTTTAAATAATTTAACATTTGTAACGTATTAATTTTTCATAACGAGTATAATTTTTAATCGATGTAAAGTGATACTGGCTTACCTTGAACCTAACAAATAGAGTTATAGTACGAAATTTATTTATGCGCTTGAATAGAGCCGAGCTGTTTTCTGGAATTGTCTATGTCCTTTACTAAAGCTGGATGGCTGGTTTTTTGCAATAAAAGCCTATTTACTCTGAAATTATGTAGACTGTATAGGGTTTTTTTAATTCTTCTAATTAATAATAGCAGTTCTATTCTCATTTAACTTTGACTAAACCGCAACTGGATCATTGTTATTAGAATAATAAATCGGCTAAATGGAGAGATTATGTGTCGTTTCGATAGTGGTATGATATAATGTGACTCCATTTTAATGGAATTGTCTCCTGCAGTGGAAATGGTTGTAACTGTCTGAAGCAGCTATTGCACTATGAAGATTTCGTGTTTGTTGATTAGTATAAATTGATTGGCATTTAGTAATAAAGGATTAGTCTCATGCCCATGATTCAATAGGTATTTTGTTATTGATTTTTCAAACAGTTATACTTAGTATTGTTGAGTTTTGGTTTGAAGGGTAAGTCAAACTACAGGAACAAGGGTTATAATATCTTATTTCTTAAGATCGATTTGTTTGATATAAAGGATGGGTATAAACATAAAGCCGTCTTAAGCTATGCTGGGGCTCTTGGGCAGACATTAATTTGGGGCCCTGTAGATATTTACTAAAATCACAAGTGTAGCAAATATTTAACACAATAGCCTTGATATTAGATATCAGTTATCTCTTACAAATTTGTGATATAAATTGTTGGTTCTTCGGGGGCCCCTCAGGATAGAAACCCTGGAGAATCCATATGTCCTTATGGTAAAGATGGTAATGCCCATAAAACGCTAATTTCAATGGGCACGAGTGACAGCTTATCATTACGTCTCCCATCTGTCAGTCCGCTAATTTGAAAATACGGCCAGCAATTTAAATGATATGTAATTAAAGGTAAGTAAGTTATAAAAACTCCGTGGTTACAAGCTCATTAGGAACGTATGTAACATCATAATATGCTTCATAATGTTTATTGGAGGTAAGTTAACAAGTAACTCAGTTCCACCTCTATTTCCCTGTTACTAGTTACACTGAGTTTATATGACGGTAATAAAATATACATAGAAAAACTGTCTGTCCGTCATGTTTATGGCTTAAACTAAAATATGGAAGTGATTATACATATTCATGCAACTTGGTAGTTAAAATCAAAATTAGAACATACTTTATTCAAGTACTTTTGAATCGTTATTTAACAAACTTTATTGAGTGAAGCTAATACCGGTTCGGAATTCAGATTATACAGAGAAGAAACGGCAAAGAAAAGAGTAATTAGTCTTTTTCAACGATTAAATATACGAAGTCATTTTAGTTACATACAATTACATATTATACAATGCATCCTGCCTGGAAGTCAACAAGTAAGAGTTGGTACTATAAATATTATTGAAAGTAACTGATTAAAATCTTTCATTTGATACCCAACATTATTAATTTTTAAATACAGGACGTTATGTGCTCTTACCGGCGTTATAGTAAATTTAGTGTGACGTCACTAATATATGACCAGCGGACGATCTAGTTTGTTAATGTTAGTTAATGTGCACCCTGTTTAAATCTATGTATATTAAGTTATAGTAGGAATTTTATAACACGTCCTCCTTTTTTGTTTAAAATTTCTCATTTAAGATTTGTTTTAAGCCCACTGATTGTCATCATCAGCTCCTTTTGTGTCCACTGCTGGACATAGGCCTCTCTAAGTGCACGCCAGTGTGGTCTTTCTCCGGCTAATCGCATCGAGCTCCTGCCTACCGCCTTGCGTAAATCATCACTCCACCGTGCCTGAGGATGTCCTACACTACATTTGCCGAGACGTGGTCTCCGCTCTAGAACTTCACCGATTGTACTATAATATAATTTAAACATGATTTATGTAATACATCCAGATAAAATTTGTATTAATATTCTATTCATTCGTGTTTAATTACAATAAAGATCAGTAATAAAAAACTAGCAGGGCATCAAGGAATGATAGAAATACCGATTAACCTAGATTGATACAATTGAACCTCTTTGGTAGTTTATCAAACTCTAAACCAGATCAAATGAAATGTACGCGTCTTAAAGTTACATAAACAAAAATAACACTCATACCTTCACACGTCGACAATCACGATTACATATTTCAAAAGATACTTGAGACTTGTTACTCGATATTAAGTGTCCCAATACGTTTCAAGGCTCTAACAAGTGTCAAAATTGATCGAATGACTTATACTGTTTGTTTTTTTTATTTATTTATTAATGCACTTACAGAAGCATTACATGCCTTATTTTAGTTTAGGGACTTTTTTTGAATGCATATTTTAAGGACCTTTATATATATTTATGGATTTTTTAAATGCTTAAATAAAGTAAATAATTACTAAATACTAATTGTAAATAATTATTTACAATCTGTAACTTGACTTGAACTCTTGTTTTTGAAATTAGATTTTTTTACTCTACAGTAACTGCATATATTTTTGATATACCTATTTATATTTTTATAGTGTATAATTATATATTTTTAAATTTAATTATCACAAAACGAACGTTTACCGATAAAAGAATTAACGCTAGTATCTACTAATATAATTTGTTGTCTGTTTATTATGTTTTATTAAGATACAATGATTATTTTCACTGTTATCCTCAAAAGTAAATAAAAATCATATAATATCATCTTATGTATTTTTTTTAAAGGTGATTGAAAAGGTTATGCCAAAAAGTTTCTATAAGTTGCTAAGCGCTTTATTTTTTATGGAAGGTAACAAATATACGTATATAATATGACGATTATATTATTACGTTTGATATATAGGAATATCGACCCGAATTGTGTTAGTCATCAATTGACTTATTGTTATAATAAACACTGTTTTCTCTCCTTCTATCAATAAGAACTTGACATTCAAGAGAAAGAGACAGAGCATTCTAGAAATATGTAACCGATGTGTGTTCATTCGATGTTTAGCTATTGAAAATGCTTGATTTCGGATTGCAAATATCGTTATTAAATGTCTAATACTTTAATAGTTCAGTTTTAGTTGATTACTATTTAATAATTGTTTCCTTTTTTCAACAAATAACGTTGTTATTTGTGAGTTAATTGGCATGAACAAAAAGGATGTATTAGATTTTCACAGCGCTAAATGCACTATAGATTTAGTATGATTGATTTGTATTGTACCTGGAAGTCATTCCAGGCAGGATATATTAATTTAAATAATTTTATTAACTAACATAACTGTATTTTTTTAAATGTTGAAAAAGAGTAACTACTGAGTTTTTTGCCGGTTCTTCTCGGTAGAATCTACTTTCCGAACCGGTGGTAGCTTCACTTAATTGTTAAATGACGATTCAAAAGTGCTTGTAAAAGCCCACTTGAATAAAGTATATTTTGATTTTGATTGTATAAGTTTATCTTATACCTATTATGTGCTCAGAGAGATTTTATTAAAGATAATTTTGCCTTTTAAACTTATTTCTCTTTGACACTTTTGTCTCTCTATTTTGTTTCTGGTACGAGTAACAGACTGCAAAATAATTAAAAAAAAACTCATTTGTCTATGTAAGAAAGATTCTTTGGTTTTATTTACATGTCAGGTAAAATAAAACACGAAAGCTTGTCTATGATGTAAGGTCAAGTTAACTATGAAAGTTTCTAGATATGAATTATGAATGTAAATTACGTTGGATCATCCTTGATATTTAGCTTTTTATCTTTTTTCTAATGGGTGGGACGAGAATGTCTGATCTCATCAATAGTTTTTTTTTTAAATATTTATTTACTTTTTTGCAGATACACTTTTTGGTAATTTTACAATATAGTTATTGTTATTATCGATATCGAGTATTGATAACTTTTAAAATTAAATAATAAGTTTCTACATTTCATGACAATTTCTCGTTTTGCACAATTTATAACAAAAAAAACAAACATAAATATTTTTAATTTTTAATCTATATTAATATGAGATATCCATCCATCATAACGAGAAACATATTATAATTATTTTTTCGATGAAAATATTTAAAAAAAAAAGAAAAGCTCAATATATTCGATTAGGAGTCAATTTTGAAAAAGAGTACTTACCAACAGAATTCTTCAATGCTTTCGTCAATAAAATATTATACAAATAATAGGTACATTTAATTCTTTTAAAATGAGTTTACTTGAATAAAGTATTGTTATATATAGATTAAGTGTTTGTTGAATAGGCCTTCTTTAAAACAAAACGTTTAATTATCCATAGTAAAGTAACAGCCTGTAAATTTCCCACTGCTGGGATAAGGCCTACTCTTCCATGGAGAGGGTTTGGAACATATTCCACCACGCTGTTCCAATGCGGGTTGGTGGAATGCACATGTGGCAGAATTTCGATGAAATTAGACACATACAGGTTTCCTCACGCTGTTTTCCTTCAACGCCGAGCATGAGATGAATTATAAACACAAATTAAGCACATACGTATAGTGGTACCATACAGGTACCATACTTGTCTGGGTTTGAATTGGGTTAAGATGTACGCGTTCTAACCACTGGGCCATCTCAGCTACCTACAAACAATACGAGTATTTGCATACATGATTTAATACGATGTATTTATTTAAGATATTTTTTTATCATTATTAGACTGCTATTAAGAAAACATATTATACATATGACCTTATTTAAATTATTATCAAGTATTGTACAATATTACAAATGTGATATATAAATATAAGGCGGCCTTAGCGCTAAAGTAAGGGAATCACTTCCGAGCAGTTTTGAAAGAAAGGGCAAAATAAATAAAGAATAATAACACAATACTAATAGAATAATATAACAGAGATTGGTGCAAAAATGAGATATAGGCTACAGAATATCTAATATTTTATGTTAAATGTCTGTTTGATTCGACTAGTTGTAATATGGAAATATCAGAACAGATGTTTTATTTGGATCCTCGCTTGTTTAGGAAAATAAAGAAGCAATTTGATTTCAAAGTTTTTTTATTTAGTAAAGGATTCTTCTAATAAATTTTTATAAATAAAAAAAAACCGCCTTCAAAAATGAACTAAAAAGAAAAAAATAATCAGTTACATCCATATCCAATTAACGATTTTTTAATCACCTCTCAAAGTCGGTGCCGACATTGCTAATATAGGTACATAATACATAATACATACATACAAAAACTAAATCTATTTATTGTATAGATGACACCATTAGACAAACCTTACTATCGATACAAATTAAATGATTTCAATATAGGAATTTATTTACTTTGTTGGCACCGACTTCAAAAGGTGATTAAAAAATCGTAAATTGGATATGGATGTAACTGATTATTTTTTTCTTTTTAGTTCATTTTTGAAGGCGGTTTTTTTTTATTTATAAAAATTTATTTAATGCTTTTCAGTGTTGTTTTGTTATTTATAATTACAATTGGTAGTGTTTATCATTCACTTTATTATACTCAGTACATTTCGGCTTTCGACTCTAAACATAACTCAACACCGTTTCAATACGATGTGGACTCCAACTCAAATTAAGCGTTACCTAAGTTACAATAGCCTAATGTTAACTGCTCATCGCCAATTAGACAATACCATTTTTCCCGATGCAATGCCGTTAATCATTGAGGAATTCTCCGGGTAATCCACCATCAGCTAGACTTCATCATAGGCATGTTTACTAACATCAATTGCTTGACGACTATCTTAAAGAAATAGAACTAAACCCGTAAAATAGTTACTTACTAATAGGTTCTGATTACCAGTTGTGGTCTTCATCATCAGTTCGACTTCATCAAATGTCACTTTTCGTGAGCATATGACCAAGGCACTTTGAATAAAACCAAAATCACTATAGGTATGCCTATAAAATTTGAGGAGTTCCCTCGATTTCTCCAGGATCCCATCATCAGATCCTGATCTCCTGACAATGGGACCACCTGTAAAACATGCCCTTTCAAACAAAAAAAGAATTGTCAAAATCGGCCCAGCCATCTTCGAGTAATTCGGTAACATACATAAAAAATAAAAAAAAAAAAAAAAAAAAAAGGCCCCGACGAATTGAGAACCTCCTCCTTTTTTTGAAGTCGGTTAAAAAAATGCCTTATTATACTGAAAATCTGTCTGCACCAAATATTTAGATATTCTATGTGTCAATTTATATTCATAAGTAATTGCTTCTACGCTACACCTTTTTTATGGTGTAGGTTGGCGGACGAGTATATGGGCCACCTGATGGTAAGGGGTGGTGATGTAGTTACACTGGCTCACTCACCCTTCCAACCGGAACACAACAATACTGAGTATTGTAGTATATATATAAATACATACTTAACAAATAACAGTATTTGGCGGTAGTATAACTGATGAGTGGGTGGTACCTACCCAGACGGGCTTGCATAAAGCCCTACCACCAAGCCATACACCTTACACACTAATAGTATTACATACATCTGTCTATGAGATACTAGATACTAAGCCGTGATGTCGTTAGAGTTCATTATTATTATTCAGCATTTATGACAAATATTTGAGTAGTCACAACTTGCCATTATAATAATAATCAACATTCAATGGTCTCAACTCAACTCGACTCAATTAAATTCAATAAAATTTATTGAAGTCTCTTTGAATAGCTATATTTTGAGATAGAAAGGCTTGCAATTCATAAGAAGTCCTTATATCAGAAATAATTCGAGATTATCTGTCTTTTGTAAAGGTTGCTATGATGCCTAATAAGATAAGACCTAAGCATGTTTACGCTCTTATGATATCATAGCAAAAAGTTCATATTGATGTAATATTACTCTAGTTAATAATAATTAATAATGGAGTAGTGGTGCAAAAAGCTTCATCAAAAGTATAACACCTCGCCTCATTGCCTCCACTGGTGACAGGAGGGCTGGTTCGTTTTTTGCCCAGAGGATCGGAATTGCGATTCAACGGGGAAATGCTGCTAGCATTCTTGCCACCATTCCACGCGGTCAAGATTTATACAGTAACTAGTTTTAGTTCATATTTGTATATATATATTTAAGTATTTAATGTTGTTAATTCTTATGTTAATTATATGTTAATAATCAATAATTATAAATTTCTTGTCGTTGAATTATAGATTTATAAAAAAATATGATTTAACTAATAAGTACCTTTTTTCTAACGAAGAAGGTTTGTGAGAGATTAAAATGGTTTCCCAATCTGTGTCAGCTACTTCAGTTGTATATTTAAAGTCCTTATATCAAAATGAAATAGGCTATATATGAAAATATTCAGCAGCTGAGTCCTCTAGTAAGCTATACATGAGTATTTTTACTTTTACCCTTAGTACAAGTAGAACTGCCTATAGTCTCTGAATTGAGGCTTCCCTCTCCTTTTGAGGAAGTGACGTAGAGTACATCAATCATGATATTCTAACCATTTTCTTCTATGATTTCCATAGAAGAAAAAGGTAAGGTTAGGTTAGAAGAACATGCATGTTTCTTCACAATGTTTTCCTAAACCGCTGAGCACATTATTAATTTTTGCCACAGATTAAGCACATGAAAATTCAGAGGTGATTCCCCTGATTTGAACTAGCAAGGTTTGGTTACGTAATCTAACTAGCACGGCCACTCAGCTTATTATTAGTTATTGTTGGCGAATTCGTATAATATGCATTTAAAAACACCAGACTTCTCTACGCACAAATATATCGATTTTAAATGAAAACAACATAAATATAAACATAATCCCTTTTTATAGAAGTTTGTAAAGCCCGTAAACGACCTTGAGGAATGACACCGCCAAAGCAACCTTACTATATGATACAGATATATTGACAATACAACAAACAACAACAACAGCCTGTAAATTCCCACTGCTGGGCTAAAGGCCTCCTCTCCCTTTGAGGAGAAGGTTTGGAACATATTTCACCACGCTGTTCCAATGAGGGTTGGTGGAATGCACTTGTGGCAGAATTTCTATGAAATTTGTCACATGCAGGTTTCCTCACGATATTTTCCTTCACCGCTGAGCACGAGATGAATTATAAAGACAAATTAAGCTCATGAAAGAGCTGTGCTTGCCTGGGTTTGAACCCGCAATCATCGGTTAAGATGCACGCGTTTCAACCACTGGGCCATCTCGACTCAATATCTATATATAATAAGATAGTAGTATTTATATTAAATATTAATTTATAGAAGCTATCGTACATGAGTTTAAAGAATATATCTTTTTCTTCTGCCCAAACTTGATTGTTGTTGTAACTTATGTAGTTTTAAGTTAAAATATTAAAGTTAACATAAAGTCTAGTACATAAAATATTATGTAGACACCACCTACATAATTATGTATCATACGATCTTGAGGATATAATCAATTGATTATATAAGAACTATTTACATTAAAGACTAAAGACTAATGTTATACATAAAGATCAGTAACTGCTATGATTACATACGGTCACTATTCGATTATTATTATTAATAATTGAATAAGGCGGTATGTAATGCTGGCAAGAATGCAAACGGCTTTTACCTGCTTTAAGTCTATATAGAATAAAAAGCAGTTTTCCTTACACTTTTAAGAGGTTTTTAATATCTTTATGCTCCTAGATCGAGCTACCCGATTCGTAGTAGAACAAGGGAATAATGAAACGCTTATTAGTAATGAAGGACAAATATACGAAAAACAAATATATTTTTTATATTTATCGTAATTTAGTAGTAGTAACGGATTATGACATTACAAATGTGCCACCGTTGGGCTCAGGCCTCCTCGTCCTTAAGGAGAAGTTTTGGATACATATTGGGCAGAATTTTATCAGAGTGCAAATACTTTTATATATTTATTATAAACACACATGAACATCCAGTAGTGTTTGATGGTGTTTGGATCTGAAATTATCTATATTATCTATCTTTTCTCAATTGCCTTTGTTGGTACGCATAACACTTGACGAAGTATCATCACAATCAAATCAAAAGTTAAGGAACGCATTGAGGACATACATGTAAATATTCTTTCTTAATTATCAAGAAGTTTAGAGATTGATGAAATGTTCAAAATGCATATCAAAAGAAACTTTATACTTATAATTATATCACAAACACAATCTTGCGTAATATATTTAATAAGTATGTAATTTAGATATGATTTATAACATAGATTAACTTACATTGTATTTTGTAAATTTTATTATAAAAAAAAAAGTTACCGAAACGAAACGAAATAATCTCATATATTACTATATGTAGAGTAAAGTAACAGTCTGTAAATTTCCCACAGGTGGGCTAAGGCTTACTCTCCCTTTAATTAGAGGGTTCTGTTTAATGTTATATAAATACTACCTAATAAATGAATCGCAATTATATTATAATAGGGAGACATTTTTTTTTCGCTGAGCTATTTCCTTTGCCAATCTTTGCAACAAAAAAAAAACATAACCTAAATCCCGGAAAAGATAATCATGAACAAAGAATAGTCCCATAAATAATAATATGAAAGTACTCTATATATATGCACAAATACAAGAGAGTGGATATTTATTAAGTTTAAATAGTTCTTATTTACTAAACTAAACTGAACAAAAGGGTCTAACGATAAAATTTTGTTAATATCAATATAAAACAATGGATAAAGTTCGAAACTTCGGTAAAAAATCTAAATCTAATAATGTTCTTCCCGTAGGCTTTCCTCTTTAACTAAGATTGTTGTTCAGATGTTCAAGATTGCTCCAGTTAAAACGCAACAAACAAAACCATCACACACAGGCCAAGCGTTAAGCGTTCACCCTTCTTAGTGGGAGGGACAGTATAAAGCCTGGCGTCGACTTCTCGATCAGCACAGACAACCAGTCTTCGGCAATCGGCACGAAGACATCAACATGAAGTTCACGGTGAGTTTGTGAAGTGTTCAGTGTTGTGTTCGAATTATTGGCGCGGTTTTCGTTTTTAAATTTCGAATTTTTATTTTTTAATTTAATTATTTTAAAGGTATAGTTTCATTTATTTGAATAAATTAGTCATCATAAAATCATTTAAAACAAAATTATTAGGGAACGAATAATTTGGTAGTATAAAAAATATATTATTTTTATTTTTTATTTATAATAGTTTTACTAATAATTGATTCGTGCATTACGCAACAGATATTTAAATAATTATGCGGCTTTTATAATAATTAACGTTTATTCAATTTTACTTTACTCCGCAATTTTCATTTCACTTTCTACCATGCGTGGTAAATAATAGCTGTGGCAAAGGCAATTACATTTTTGCCTTTATTATACGTTCTAAACCAATGCTTACAATTATCAAATAATATCGTATTTAAAAATTGTAAGCTATAGAGTACATTAAAAAAAAAGTAAAATTCTTTTTCGAGATTTTTAAACACATATTTTTTTATACTTATTTTTGTATATGAATACGAATTAGAAAAAATACATTATATAATTGTTTGCAAATTAATTTAAGATTAACGCTTCTTCATTGCAAAATTTACGAATCACTGCTTACCGTAATAGCACATAATTATTAAACATTATGTATTTATTATTTCTGCGGTTATGTAATGAAATTGAGCAGTTCATTAAAATAATTAGGAAGGAAGTCTATTAACATAGCGTTCATACTAATAATCCATTAATAAAATATTGCACCGGAATATTAAGGCTTTTTGTTAGTGGGTACTAACTAATTTATAACATCGACTTATAATAATAAATTGGCTTTTGATATAGCCGAAAGTATAACAAAGGTAGAAAAAAAGCACGTTTTAGTAGTAGTTTGATTAAAAAACCGTAATAAAATTGTCATAAATAGTAAAAAAAATACATCGTGTAATTTTTTAGTTATTTAATGTCAAAAAAGAATTAAGTGCCAATATTGCCAATGCACTTTTATTTATAAATTCCGTGAGAGTTAAGCTATAAAATCTAAATCGGTAATTGAATAAAGATCAGTTGTTAATATTGTATTAGAGACAAATTATTACGTCTACTGGAGAGAGCTACATTGGAGAGTTTTTCCGTGTTTTACTTCCGAAATGTATTGAGATAAGGCTATGTATACATTAAACACAATGTGTAGATTTATTCGCGATAGTTTGTCTATATTTTTTATCTGTGTTATAAAATAAATGTTAGAGAAAATTAAAAAGTTTTTAAATAGATACTGAAATCGTTCGTGTAGGCTAAGATTAAATTTCCAGGTTTGTCGGGATGTCTAGACATTGACAGCTTTTCTATCCAGTTTTTTTTTAATCCGGTTACACAAGGTCGTTGTCCGTAATGCCAATGTAACGTGCGATAGTATTGGTAAACTCGTTTTGTGATAGTATGTGATTTCTTAAAGTTAATAAACTTAAGTCTTGTTTATACTTGAAAGGTTCTAAACGTAACATTCAAAAATATATATGTGCTAGTTATAAATTTATTTTTACGTAGAACAGAAAATATATAACATAAAAAAAAATTGGAAGAGAAATTATTTGATTAATAAGTTTTTTAACAATAATTCTTTACTAGAAGTTTTACAGTGGTACTTTATTGCTATTTTATTAGTCATATTACTCACGTTGGTCTACTTTCATTAGAGCTGTGGTCAGTGTTGCAATTTAACGACTGGATTTAAGATGTCTATATAAGATAATATATCATTTAACAAATAAATTAAACAATTGTTTATTTTTCATAATCTGAAGAAAGTAATAGTACTTAAATAATACCTATATTCAAAAAGTTTTTAAATATTAATCGAACTACATATTTGTATCAGACTGAATTAATTAGATTTATCACATTGCATTCTCAAGCAGAGTATAGGATATTAGCTAATTTCAATTTCATAATTTTACTACATATTAATATTTTAACTTTAACTCCAAAATACGTATTGTACATCAGCACTCTTCAGAAATAATCTTTGCCTTTATATTTAAATAATAATTTTTTAACGCAAAATCATGAGCCGAAGAGGTAAAAAAATGTAAAGTGAAAACACGGCCTTAAAACTATAGTAGTGTAGTGTGAAACGGCATTAACCTTATTGTTTTGCAGATCATGCGTGTGAATTATAACGAATGAGATAAAACGTCGAAAGTAATTTCGTAATCGTAACGCGTAAGCTCTCTTGAAAACAAATGTTATGTTAGATTGTGAATGATATTCAAACTACGAACGAACACATTATTTTTAGACTATACATTCATAGATAAATCAAATAATTGAACGCTTTAATCAATTCTCCGTAACGCGTTGAACGATAAATTATTTATTGAAATAACAAAGCGTTAAATTGCATTCTATTTGCATATTTATGGAAATAATTATCCACTTTTAGCCGTCGTTATTTGAAATTAGTTTTTTTTTTAAATGTGACTTAAACTAGAAACGTTTTAATACTAAATAATGTATACCTACTTATAATTTTGATTAATGATATTAACGAAAAAAAAACATCGATTAAATTACTTCGTATGTAAAGTTAAAATACATAAATATTATATAATTAATATATGCTAATTAGACAAATCGATTCTTTGATTCGAAAACCATTCACCGCGCAGTTACCACAGGCTCATATTTTGTAATATCATTAACAAATATGTAATTAATATCTTGCGTAATGTCTTAATAGCGTTCTACATGAGATTAAAATTAACAGATAACCCTTTTCGTGTCTTATTATTATCAGCGTGTAATGTATCTTATAAAACCTTTTTTCGTTATGCTTTTGTATCGAGAATTTAAATTTAGCTAAAGTAAAAATAGTTTCTAGAACCATAAGGTCTAAAGTTGAATGCTTCGTCATTAACTTTACACAAATAAGTAATTGAGCTGCAAAAATATCTCCACGATATTTCGTACGTAATTGTTTCCACCCATTGTTGGGTGTAAACGATCTAAACCTCACAAGAATGTAAAGCTAGAAGAAATTGATCGATGTCTGTACCGATTTCCTACAAAGAGTGAATAGCGGATATACGGCAATTATTTTCGTTTAAAGATTTATTCAATGTACGTTAAGCAGATTTGGACGTATTTGCAATTGTAATCGCTTTTAGAAAGTTCGTATCCGTAGATAAACTAGACCATTCGCTTTAAGGAGTTTTATTTACATTCGAACCAATAATAGCCTTTCTTATTATTCAAATGCTACTATAATTGTTTTTTATTAAGGATTATTTGAAGCTCTTTAGTAATACAATACTTTTGGTTCCCAGGTTGTGTTAGTAGCCTCATTGGCCGTGGTGGCCTTTGCCAGCGAGGAGAAAGGCACACAGAAGGCGGCAGCCGAAGAAAAGAAACAAGATAAACGAGGAATTTACGACACCGGATCCTACGGTGGTAGCTACGAATTGGGCAATGGCGGACACGGTTACGGCGGCGGTGACGGTGGTCACAGTTTTGGCGGTGACGGTGGTCACAGCTTTGGCGGAGACCTCGGTGGTCACCAGCTGAGCTCTGGACAAAGTTATGAAAGCTACGGCCATGGTGGTTCCGAATTCGGAGGATACTCTGGCGACTCATGGAAGCCCATTTCTAACGACCATGGTCATCACCACGTCAAAACCATCGAAGTGATCAAGAAAGTTCCCGTCCCATACACCGTTGAGAAGCACGTTCCCTACACTGTCGAGAAGAAAGTTCCCTATGAAGTGAAAGTGCCCTATCCTCAGCCATACACCGTTGAAAAGAAGGTCCCCGTCACTGTCAAGGAATACGTGAAATACCCAGTTCATGTTCCCGAGCCCTACGTTGTAGAGAAGAAAGTGCCTTATGAAGTTAAGGTTCATGTCGACAAGCCTTACGAAGTTAAGATCAAGGTGCCCACTCCTTACACCGTAGAAAAGAAAGTGCCTTATGAAGTCAAGGTCCCCGTACCTCAACCCTACACCGTCGAAAAGAAGGTACCTTACCCAGTCAAATATGAAGTGAAAGTACCCCAGCCCTACGAAGTCGTAAAGAAGGTGCCTTATGAAGTCAAAGTACCAGTCGACAAGCCTTACAACGTCTACGTACCCAAGCCCTACCCCGTGACGGTCGAGAAGCCATACCCAGTGACAGTACACAAGCCAGTACCTTACGAAGTCAAGGTCCCAGTCGACAGGCCCTACAAGGTCGAAGTAGAGAAACCCTACCCAGTCCCAGTGAAAGTGCCAATCCCCAAGCCTTATGATGTGTACAAAAAGATCCCATACACCGTCGAGAAGAAGGTGCCTTATGAAGTCAAAGTACCCATTGACAAGCCTTACCCCGTCTACAAAGAAGTCCAAGTACCATTAGTCAAAGAGGTTCCATACCCCGTAAAGGTTCACGTTCCCATTTACCTCAAGAAAGAGGAGGAGCAACACCATGGTTGGCACTAATTTACAAACCTAGCGTATAGGTTTCACACCAGTACCTTATAGGCTAAGTTCGAATTGTGATCATTTAGTATTCGTAGTGTAACTATAAAATTTTAAATTGTACTGGCTTAGTAACTCTGAGCTGGTAGCAACGAGATTGTTTGTGATGTGATTGAAATTGTTTTGCCTGCTATTTCCACGTTTTCAAATTGCTGTCGCATAGCATTGCTCTCGAGTGTGCGATGCACTAACAATGAGTATACGATATCTAATGATTCTGTTGTTACTTGTTTTTCTTTTCGTATAATGTGCTTGTTATATATATTTGTGAAAGATTGCCTTTTGCAAGAAACTTATGTTGAGGCTGATATAAATAAATGTGTTATAAATATATTCGATATTTTATTTTACAATCATTAAATTTATAAATTGTAATGTATTTCGGTTATTTTTACGTAATAGTACCATAGGAGTACTTTCACAAAATATGTTCGAATAGTGTTATAATATAAACAGTGACCATGAACGAAATTTTAAAGTAGGGCATTTGAAAGTACCTCTCTCCTTTATATTTGCTTCGTAAAACTGGATGAATATATTAAGATCATCAATCATAGTAAATTATCGTCTTAAAAAAATTACTCTTATTATAAATACGAATACGTTGTCAAATCACTGAATCGTATCACATGTAATTTGGTATGTAGCAAGTTTGAGATTCAATGAGGGATTTAAGGCTTTTTGATGCTGAACACATGGTGATCAACGAATGCGAGAGTAGCAGCTAGTAAAAATTAGTCTATTGTATAGTAAATTGCAATTATTTTTATCTGTTCATTAAAATAAGGGTACACATTTGAGGCGTATGTTTCGACTTTGCAAATCAAACAGAACATCTAATACGCTTATATTGTTTTCAAAAGTAAGATGAAATATTTTTTTTGGATTTGACAATCACAGCATGAGCCTAAGAACCATTCTATGATGTACAAGTACCTACTATATTCCCTTATGAAATCGCTGTATCGATACTTTGAAGAAAAGCAATCACTTACCAATTTATAAACAGTAACTTCATTATAATTTTAATAAAAGGTAATATCATCATTCCATATAAACTTATAATTTAGACCTTATCGCAATTACATTAAGCAACGTAATTCTTTGAGGTAGTCATCATTTTTTTGTTGTTATTCATAAAATTATTAGACTCGCTCTTCTCATTAGATATTATGAAGTTTAACGAATGATCATACTTACATAAGACGTGTCGCAATTGCGCCTTAAACCAATTGGTGCATCACGATCTGATATGAGGGAATGGGTTTCTGCGCTGATGGCTTTAAGCGCAATGGTTCTATTCAAGGTAATATTAGGTAACTTGGGAATAGTAATACAACTCCTTCATAAAGTTAAAATTTTACAACTTTATCTCAATAATATCATTGTATAATGCTAATGTTATCCAATATCGTGACTAGGTTTTTCTATAATGTCATTCCTTTCGAATATTTATAATCTGTGGTATATGAAAATATTTTGTTACTAGTTTTTGTCGGTTAAACTTAAGCGAGTATATTGTGTTTCGTTCTAGAATGTATTTTAATTTAGAAACGAGTAATCGATACCTCTATAGTTTCAACACTGTTTCAAATGACTAATACTTACGACACATTTATTATGTAAACAGTCTAGGTATCGGTAAAAGGACCAAAGGATCTACTAAATAAATAAAAAATAATTTAAAACAAACGCATGTTTAAAAAAAGTAATATATTTTTGGACAATCCTCTCAATCTTAAATATTATATTGGAAGTACTACATATATAAACTTCGGCTATACAGTGATTAGCATGAGCATAATTCAATTAAAAAAGAAAAAAAAAAATGTTCTTGTTCCAAATTCAAATCTACGATACTGTTCTTAAAAAAAAGATGTCGCAACGTCATCTCCAGTATCCAGTTTCTTGTCATTACAAGCAATTTACAAAACAGTAATGTCTATGGACAATTATGATGTCGACTCTAGTAGCCATAACTCGTAATGAATGTAAATATATCTCGCTGGAAAACTTTGTTTACATAATCTGCAAATGGATTACCCAATGTAATGTAATGTGCTTAACGATTTCATCACAAAGTTATGTAGGTTGATATGGACAATATTATATTGTATGACAACAAAGGTTTTTAACCTACGAGTATCGTACTCTGGGTTTTTTTGTGAAGTATACGGCAGTATATGGTGACGGAGATTCTACACATTAGCAAAATAAGCCCCTAAGTATAGGAAGTGTGCAAAATTATTTTTACATAAAATTAACGTACGCACTGCGCTTACATATTCAATGAAGGCAAGCCAATCTTCACATAGTTTGAACTTTGAGAACCAATATAATTTTTAGTATGCATTATGATGTTTGACAAAACTTTGAAAGCCATTTAAAGTTTACATGTTGTTTACAACACACTGAATTTTTTTATGCGTTAACCGCATTGGTAAAGGTCGTTGTTAGATTGCGTCGATGAAATATACTTTATGTTCTGTAATCTATTAAAAATCAAAAACTTAGACCGTTTTTCTCAATAATTTAATACAGCCTTTTTTGACGTGTTCGCTCGCATAGTGCTTAGCTTGTGACAAAATAGTCTTAATGCGAAAATAAAAATTAAAAAAAATCTTTTGTTGTGACTGTTGGACTGTGAGTGTCGGACTATAACGCAAAAGCTTAATCCCACCACTCATACTTTTTTCGAAGAACTGCCAAAGAAACAAGTGATAATTTTTGATAATTACAATATATTTGACTTGAGAACAAAACAAGCCGGTTTGTTTCACAAAACCCATTGTTTTATAATTAGTTGGCAATTTGGATACGACCGGAATGAGTACCACTTGTACTATGCGCCTGCGCTCTTCGAACTTCGAAGCTCCAAGGGTGTTGCTGAAAAAAATCCAGGAAAAACTCACTCAGTTTTCATCCATCTGACCAGTAGTTCAAACCCAGAGCCTGGGAGCTGCCGGAGCTGGAGGAGCCTTAAACCTGGCCCCTACACCAACAAGGCAGTCAAGCTATCTTTTTCCCATATACATTCAGTATGATTTGGTCTGATTTGCAGTAAAGAAATACATATATACCTACTAGTAATAAATAACAGTCAAAAGACATTTATCATGTTATGTAAATTAAAACTGATAAACATATTTGAATTACGTGAAATTATAAATGAAATCACAGAAGTAATATGAATAATTAATTACACATTAATTAATTATTATGTTATTTAAGAGTATGTATATCGATAAAAATAACCAGTGTAATTAATTTATTACTTGTGAAAATTGCTTTTAAGTCTAATTGATTAATGTATATTTAAAAATTTAAATATTTTGATAACATATCAGACGGTTTGGTATTAGATTGAATGACAGATGTATTTCCATTTTTAAAACAGTATTGATAACCGTATAGTACGACACAACTTAGATATAGAATCGGCAAATTCAGTAAGACCGATTACTGCCGATTTATACAACCAATAGAGAGAGCTCCCTATCGCGCCATACGACTCTATCCATCGCTATAGATTCTCGCGTCAGTTCAACCCGAGTAAGCAAGTGCATGTAAAATTGATGAATATATTAAGGTCATATGATATTGCAATAAATAAATTTTGATAATTTGTGATAGCGTACTTAATTCCTATGTGATCGGTTTCACGGATTTTGCCAATGATACATTTAACTTGTGTCGTACTATACAATTAATCTCAATCGTGTCTTCTTCATCGCACGTGACATCATATGTGCCTTTTTGACACAAATAAAAGCCAAAAAAAGACAGTATTGATAGGTTATGGATAATTCAAAGACAAACGTCAGACGTGACTTGGCATTAAGAAACATTGCGCAAATGACTTGCATTTTGTAATGTTATCAAATGCCTTTAATATTTGTAAATGAAGATACAAAGTGCAAATGCAATGTAATTGTAAGTGAAAAGCAAAATATTTTTGAAATAGCAATGAAAAAAGGAACTAGACCAAAGATGGTAAACAAATAAGATTATTGTTAGTTTTTTTTGTTTTTTATGGTTATTGATCTTAACATTATCATTTAATGCGAGGAAATGTGCTTATTACTGTGGGTTCGTTAAGTACTGGGTTCAGTTTTTGTCGAATTGCAAATGCTGTTCAATTTAAGTCATATAGATAGAAGTTATCTGAAGAAGACGTAGGCAAACATCACAGAGGAAGATACACTGTCCCAGACTTGCAATCATAAGATCGCTTTCTGCATTAGGTAATATAATATACATATTAGAGGTCGCTTGCAGCTTCCGTCGCGTTTTAGGGTGTTGGTTGTCATCTGTCAGGTTCTTGGACTTCAAGTTTGCTTCATACCAAATTTCATCAAATTCGGTTAGCGGTTTGGTCGTAAAAGAACGACAGACATACAGATAGACTGAGTGAGTACTTTCACATTTATAATATTAATACAGAAATATAGATTTCCTAGATAGTTTATTTCCAGCACATTCTAAAACTGCAAATTTTAGAAGTTTTTGCTCCAGAATTGATTAAGAGTCTTCAAAATAGAATACCTGCAGTTCAGTCAAGATTTCATAATCGCATTTTATGTTCAGCGAGAACAGCGCGACTTCAATGAAAGAACGCGAAGGACTTTCGGTGATGCCCTGAATTTGAATGTAGATGTTTCAACTAGCTTATTTTGTAGTGCACTAGCGACCCGACTCGGCTTCGCATGGATCCATTGCCTAAATATAGTAGAGAATGACTAAATGATCAGTGTTTCTTTACTGTTACACATATTATTGTACACTAAAAACCTTCCTATCAAATCATTGTATCTATTAAAAAACCGCATCAATTTTAAAAGCAAAATTCTGAGTACACTTAGGGACAGACGGCCGTAAGCGACTTTATTTTATACTATGTAATGAATATTACTTCGTATGCTAAGTCTATGTGGAGGCGTCGCAATATGCACTAAAAAGTAATAAAAATAATTGCGTATTCAACATATTTTGTAGAGTCCTTCTAAGTTAAATGAAATGAAAAATATTAGACTACTTAAAAGTCGATTTGCGATTATATAATGTAGTTATAATTATTGCTATATTTGGAGTCGGTGTGTTGGTGTGTGTGTAACATATTCATTTGTTTTAAAATAGTGTTTTGTTTGAAGTCGGTTTTTCTTTTTGTTAAAATTTTTATTTATTTTTTGATTTTAAGTGAAGCTTGTGAATTCGACTAACTATTTTTTCTTAATATAGAAAGATTAAGCGTTCCGTTTATATGAGTCAGAAACTACTTCGAGGACAATTTCAAAGGAAACTTGCAAATAAAGCAAAAATAGCCTTTCGAAAATGCTACTTTAATACGTCATGCGGCATAAACTACAAGGATCCCTCGAAAGAACTGTAATCGACCTCAGCAAAAAAACTTTGAAAAAGAGCTAATATATGTCGTACATCATATTACATAACATCACATACACAAAATTTGATTAAAGATAGTAAGATATTCTGCCCCATATCGCACCCTAACTGTGAGCCGTTTAGGAGTTCCATCACTACATAGTATAAAACAAAGTCGGTTTCTCTGTCCCTATATCTTTAAATCTACGCAACGGATTTTGATGCGGTTTTTTTAATAGATAGTGTGATTCCAGGGGAAGGTTATTATAATAGGTTGGGGAAAAAGTTTCTTCGTATTTTATATGAAAATTCAAAAAGTTTTTTTTATAGTTTATTTACATTTGACTAAAGTATGTAGGTGCCATTTTGTTTCATAACTTTTTGCCATCTTGTTGGTAGTGACATGATCCCATTGCTGTAAAAATTTTGGGGCTTCTGATCGAAAAACTGCGACAAGTGGTTTTGGCAGTCCTCTCGTGATGTTAACCTGACACTGCCTAAGGAATTCTGCAGAGTCCGAAACAGATGAAAATCTGAAGGTACAAGGTCAGGACTATACGGCGGATGCATTAATACCTCCCAGCCAAACTCTCGTAATTTTTGTTGAGTGGCTAAAGATGTGTGAGGTCTAGCGTTGTCACGGTGAAAAACCACACCCCTTCTGTTGATCAATTCTGGCCGCTTTCTCTCAATTTCTTGCTTCAATCTCATCAATTGTTCGCAATACAGTTCTGAATCGATGGTCCTGCCGGGCGGTAACAGCTCATAATGAATGATGCCCTTCCAATCCCACCATACACACAGCATTACCTTGTTGCGAGTTAATCCGGGTTTTGCCACAGTCTGTGAAGCTTGACCGGCCTTTGACCACGATCTTTTTCGCACGTTCTTGTCGTATGTGATCCACTTTTCATCACCAGTTATCAGCTTCTTCAAAAATGGTTCGGTTTCATTACGTCGTAATAAAGAACCACAAATGAGTACACGGTTCATTAGGTTTCTTTCAGTGAGTTCATGATGCACCCATATATCGAGCTTTTTTGTGTACCCAGCTTTATTCAAATGAGTCAAAACCGTTTTGTGGTCAATTGCCAGTTCTTCAGCTACATCGTAACTACTAATATGCCGATCTTGCTCCACTTTTTCAAAAATGGCATCAATTTTGTCCGTAACAGGGCGACCAGAGCGAGATGCATCTTTGATATCAAAATTTCCGGCTTGAAAACGCTTAAACCAAACTTGCGCTACTCTCACAGATACTGCATTAGGTCCATAAACATCACAAATTTTTTTCGCGGCTTGAGTTGCATTTTTACCTTTTTTATAGTAAAATTTTAAAATGTATCGAATTTCTTCTTTAGATTCACTCATTTTAACAACAACAAAAACAAATGAAAATCACACAAATTCCTAATTTGAATTTGGAAGTGCCTTCTTTAAAATTCAAACTTTTTAATGATACCAAAACCAGCCAGATACAAATGGTATAGCCAAAGAGATTTTATTACAAAGTTCATACATACTATATGCGAAAAGACTTTTTCCCCAACCTATTATATAATACATGAACAATATAGTAAAGAAACACTGATAATTTTAGAATTTTTTAAATGTGATGTTGTAAATAAACAAATTCTGTAGTATATTTAGTATCAGTATTGCACCCGTGCGAAGCCGGGGTGGGTAGCTAGTTGATTATAATATTCGACTATGATAATTACATAAACATAACCACATTACGGAAGGTGACTCAAATATCCAAATAACCTATAAATATAAAAGATTCGACCGAGTATCGCTAACGTGCTCCTCAGAATTGTTCCGTTCCCTTCCGTTCCGTTACTTTGTCATGGATCCTATGCTCAGAACTTTACCAAACTTTCACCAAACTACCCTTAAAGTATATATTTTATAATAAAAAAAGAATCATCAAAATTGGTTTACGAGATTTTCGGTTATTCATCTATTTGTCGCGCATATACATAATGCAAATTTAAGACTTATGTCGTTTTCATACGGATACCATCATCAGAAAAAAATAAAATTAAAATGGGACCCCACGAGAAGCACTACCTTTCAAACAAAAAAAAAAATTATCAAAATCGGTCCAATCAGTAAAAAGTTATGAGGTAACAAACATAAAAAAAAAAATACAGACGAATTGATAACCTCCTCCTTTTTGAAGTCGGTTGATAGCGCAACTGATATTAAACATATGTCATTGTTTATTTATACAATTAGGTATTTGGTATTCCCCATTTGTATAGAACCCACCATGACTGTTATAAAGAAAATGATTATAAGCGAATTTGTATCTTATGAAAATTATCTTAGAATATTTAAAGATGGAGAAACACGAAACGATATTGCAAATAAATTGTCAAGTGCGAGTTTCTTTTACGTTTTCTGAATATCAAAATCTCTATAACTGTGTATAGTTAAAGTAATAGTCCGTAAATGTTTCACTGCTGGGCTAAGGGCTTAATTCCCTTTTGAGGAGGTTGGTGAGTTGCCCCAATGCGGTTTGGTTATCACAAGTGGAGCATTGTTTAATGTGATTAACAAAATCCAGTAGTATATTCTTAAAATTGTCGAAAATAGTTTTACATGCTAAACTAGAGGGTCTCAAATGACACTCCGCGTTTACTCAAAAGAATTAGAGTTTGTTAAAAAAATAATTCTTCAATCTTTAATTTTGTTTACGTTTTACATTTTTTTGTAACTTTATTCCCCTCTCTAATATTCAATCTTTGTTAAATTGCAATCAAGAATTCTCTTTATTTATATGCACATCTATTGCTATAACCAGTGGCGGATTTACAAATCTGCCGCTAGTAGGCTATTTAATTTCTGCCACCCCTGCTATTTTTTGCAACATTTATGATTTGTGTCCTATCGTCCTCATTACATCGGTTTTTTTTCGTTATTAGTATGATTATAAACTAGGTGATATTTCTGTCAGTTACTAGGAGTACGGAGTATACGGATTACGGACGTAATGTGTATACATATAAATATAAGTTTTTTTTTAATTTCTGTAATATAATAACAAATTTGGGCTAAATTTGCCATCTCTCTAAATCTGCTGCCCTAGGCTCCAGTCTACTTAGCCTATTGGTAAATCCGGCACTGGCGATAACTATTTAAAATGAGACCATAACCAACTATAGTACGACACAACTTAGATGTCTCATCGGCAAAATTCGTAAAACCGATCACATCCGAATTGAGCACGCTATCCCAAATTATCAATATTTATTTCTCATGCGAATATGGTCTTTGCACAAACGTAATAACTTGT
Source organism: Vanessa cardui (assembly GCF_905220365.1). NCBI lineage: Eukaryota > Metazoa > Arthropoda > Insecta > Lepidoptera > Nymphalidae > Vanessa > Vanessa cardui. The sequence continues at coordinate 5,935,758 of NC_061144.1, read as the reverse complement.
AATATCACATGACCTAATATATTCGTCAATTTGACGCGTCGATTTACATGCACTTGCTTTCTCTGACGCGTGAATCTATAGCGACGAATAGCGTCGAATGGCGCGATAGGGAGCTATTTCTATTGGTTGTGTAAATCGGCAGTAATCGGTTTTATTTTCATTCCATTGCATTTTCCGATGCTACATCTAATTTGTGTCATACTATACGCAGCTATCGTCCTATAATCACTGGGACAAAGCTCACGCTATTAATATAAAAGATAATATTTATCTAATAACTTATTATGTTCATTATGAGCGTTGACCTATAAAGAAAGGTAGGCTTCTGTAAGCCGAGTCTGAGTAATGTAGGCAATACGTTACCACATGATCTAATATTAACAGCTGTGATGTAATTCTTTCAGAACTGGTTCAGTTATTTCCATTAAATTGGTCACAGCACTTTATTCTAATTATTGTATTTTGTAATTCGAAAAATTACGAACTGTTTGAAGTTTTATATGTAAGTTAATTGCATTGCTGAATGTAACTTTTGTTATTAAACAATTACGCAATTGTTATATTTTATATTTCCATGTAATGAAATGGTCGGATCAAATAGTTACAAATGAAATAATAAGATCGATTATTCAGTATCGAATATAATTTAAAATAATCGATTAAATTTCAAGAAAGTAGACCATATAATCGATAAAAATAACTTCATAGACGCTTTTAAAGCAAGCCAGTAGGTATATATATCTATTTTATCTCTGTATTACATATGTACTAACAATTATTTTTTTCCAAATGTCATTTGTCATCACAAGAAATCGAGAGTGAATTATTTATTATAGTAAGTAATGAATATCATCTTAAATTATTCATCGTAATATTAATCTGTGATGCAAGTATTTTGTAAGATTATAAATGTTAATAGTAGGAAGTATGAGGCGGGCTGGTCAAAGCAAAAGCAACGTCAAGACATGATTGAATATACAATTGCCATACACAACACCGATTATTTGTCTTTTAAAAAATATACTTTAATTTCATGAATGGTAGAACTCTGTACATGCCTGTCTGGCTAGATAAAATTCAGCCTTCACATATTTTGCTGTCATTTAATATTATTCTGTGTATTTTGAAGGGCGATCCAGTGTAACAAGAGATATTACAAATGAGCTCACAAAGCTTAGTGGCATCATTTACATACAGAGCAATTGTTGCTTAAAGCGCATCAAATCATTACGAAACACATAACCGAATTATAAAAAAAATATGCAGCGCTGTATATGTAATATAAATATTTAATTTAGCTTCAAAGAGATTTACTAAGTTTATTGGTGGTAGGGCTTTGTGCAAGCCCGTCTGCGTAGGTACCACCCACTCATCAGATGTTCTTCCGCCAAATAACAGTACCTACTCAGTATTGTTGTGCTCCGATTTGAAGGGTGAGTGAGCCAGTGTAACTACAGGCACAAGGGACATAACATCTTAGTTCCCAAGGTTGGTGGCACATTGACGATGTAAGGAATAGTTAATATTTCTTACAGCGTCAGTGTCTATGGGTGATGGTGACCACTTATCATCAGGTGGCCCATATGCTCGTCCGCTAACCTAAAAAAAATACTCTCAACTCCAATGAAGACAAAATGAGTCACATAAAAACAAAATATAAATAAAAAGTATTGTCATACAGTGAATGGGACGTTATGGTCACTTCCACGTGTTACGCGATCATTGTGCAACCGACTGCACGCACGCTGAACTATCGCTATGCATGAATATTAAGAATATAGATTTCTTAAAACGAATAAAAGTACACTACGTTGACATGTTAATTCGATAGATCGAGATTCAGCTAGAACTAGTCTCTCGACCAGGTTTTCCTCGTATAGATTTAAAGTTATATTCTATTTGTTTTTAACCAAGAGAGCTTAAGACTATTTAAAGATATGGAATTAAATGGACATTGGATAGTCATAAATATTAGACAGGTTCAAGGCCTCTTATGAATTGTGATGAAAATTGTTCAATAGATTTTTTGATTATGCAATGTCTTAATAATTTTGGTTAAAATGAAGAAGGAGAAAAAAGGAACTATGTTATATGGAAGGCAGGTGAACTCAATGTACAATTGTACACTAAACTATACTATTTGTTCTTCAATGTTTGTGTACTTTTGACAGTCAAAACATCAGGTATTACATCGCTTGAGTGTGTGTACGAAGTCAGTAAAAATCTCTATTTTTTCACTCTTATAATGATCGGTAAACCGAAACGATCGGTTATCCCAGTAACACGTACATCATAATATATTTTATATATACATATATGTAGATATTAATAATAATTATTAATTAAATGGATCGTTGACATACATATATAAATGTATTAAACTGACATGACGTTGTATTTTTAATTGTTGATAAAGGGTGACTACTGATTTTCTTGACGGTTCTTCTCGATAGAATCTACATTTCGAACATAGTTGTTAAATGACGATTCAAAAGTGCTTGTATTGGTATTGGTATTGGTAGTCCATCTCGTCTGGGCAGGTATAATCCGCTGATTATATTCTTTACTATTACAAAATTAGTTTTGTAATTTTGGATTGTTGTCTTCCGGTGAATAAGCAAGTGTTGCTACAGATCAGTCAAGAACATAGCACCTCATTTCCCAAAGAGCTTATGTCTTTGGGCAGATACTGTTAGGTGGACCATTTTTTAAAAATAGTTTCGAAGGCATTTGTTACAAAGCCAATACAATAACGTTCATTTAATTAATTATACTTCTTTTAATTCAATGAAAACATCAATAACTATTTTATGAATACAACTTTAATTGGATCAGAAATTAAGATGAATCGTGTTTGATAAGAAAGTTTAAGCTGTTAAGATGTTATCTGATACTAATGATTCAATAGAATTACCTCGTTTATAGTCGTATTTCGTCGGTGGTAACAACTTCGGCGGTACTCGTGATTGGGTTGACTTACTCGATTACGACATATTTGACGTAAAGAATTTGTGCTGTTTTTTTTTAATTGATCATGCGGTTACACTTAATAATAGTGGATACTAATATTATAAAGAGGTAAATTTTACGACTACGAGTTCGGGTAGTGATTACACAGGTTTTCATGGGTACGCCACTCCGAGGTCCCGGGCTCGATTCCCGGTTGAGTCGATGTAGAAAATTCATTAGTTTTCTGTATGGTCTGGGTGTTTGTGGTAATGTCGTTTCTTTTAATTGGGATGAGAGTAATAAGTAAGTTATGTTGTCTAATATCGAGATGGCCCAGTGGTTAGAACGCGTGCATATTAACCGATGATTGCGGGTTCAAACTCAGGCAAGCACCACTGATTCATGTGCTTAATTAGCCTTTATAATTCATCTCGTGCTCAGCGGTGAAGAAAAACATCGTGAGGAAACCTGCATATGACAAGTTTTAAAGAAATTCTGCCACATGTGTATTCCACCAACTCGCATTGGAACAGCGTGGTGGAATATGTTTCAAACCTTCTCCTCAAAGGGAGAGGAGGCCTTTAGCCCAGCAGTGGGAATTTACAGGCTGTTGTTGTTGTTTGTTTTTGTATTGATACTATATTATACATGTATTGTAATAAAAATTTGTAGTATATTTAGTATAAATTTATTTATTAATAAATTGCTTCCGTGCGAAGTTACGGTAACGGTTACGGCATAGCAACTTTTGCTATCAAATATTTGTTACGGATTGATAAATGATCGATAAACGACTGCAAAGTCGATAAATCAGTATCATAGATTTATTTTATAGTATAAGTTGGCGGACAAGCATATGGGCCACCTATGGTAAGTGGTCACCATTACCCATAGACAATGACGCTGTAAGAAATATTAACTATTCCTTAAATCGTCAATGCGCCACTAACCTTGGGAACTAACATATTATGTCCCATGTGCCTGTAGTTACACTGGCTCACTCACCCTTCAATCCGGAACACAACAATACTGAGTACTGTCCCTACCAAGTAAATTGAATTGAATGATTGATGAATATTTTTTGATAAAATCGGTCGCTTGTAACAATTGTGCTTGATAGTAGGTAAGATGCATCCTCGACCTTGAAGATACCCACATTTTAAGGGCATTATACATTATGATTCACATGTTATGGGTCTAGGATCACGGCGCTTAATTGATCGACATGTCACTTACCGGTTATGTTTTAGTCTGAATCGTTTAAGTATTTGTAAGCAAAGCAACAGTAGCGATTTAGATTCTTCGATTGAAAGTTAACTGGTAATAAATGACTCATACTATAGCTTTGCCAATATACAGTATTAGGTAAGCTAAGAAAATATTTCATTTCGGTATATTTTGACTTACCTGTATTGTTTTGTCTATCTAGGAAATTCATGAATGAGCATTTTTAAAATTATTAATATTATAAAAAATGTTTTGTAATATAAATACTCAGTTAAAGCTCTGGATTATTACGTGAGACTAGTTCTTGAACTACAAAGTAAGCTCAACGAAATTAAATAGTTTTATAAGTAAATCATACAAAAAATCCTTTTTTAAATTTGTGATATAAAACCTTCTCGGTATTATTCGTGGATTCTTTTACAGTGTATATAAGATAAATTGTGTCTATAGGTATATTTATTTTACACACAAGTTTTGTTTACATTATTAAATGTCAGCCCTGAATTTCAAACTAGTTTTCGCTGTGTTTTGGAAGTCAATAGAATCGATATACTATAAGGATTCATAAGTTCTTAAGTACTAGACTGAAGTATAATTAAACTTTTTAGTGAATATTGTTAACTTAAATTTATACATCGAACTTGCTCCCCAACAAATTTACATAAAATTTTAACTTTCCTAATTATATTTAAAAATATCAATATTCGAATTTAATATTTCAACTAATTAATACATTAACAACATATTCTAGGTCAATATATCGAACAGAAATGTTATCAACTTGTATCGAACATAAATTTGAAGTCACCGTTTTTATCTTTCATATTAATCGGAGAGATTAAAGTTGGGGTGGTTAAGGGCGAATGTATTTGAGGGCGGAAATTCGTTTATTGATATAAAATGATCCTCTTTATAGCATCCAATATTTCTATTCAAACGAGAT